>NW_006920951.1:139086-214978 GCF_000392275.1 Phaeoacremonium minimum UCRPA7
TTCTGTTTATTTCTATAGCCACTCAGAATTAACGCTTATTACCCCGGCAGAGGTGTATAAGGTGTCATTTTCATGGGTAATCGCCTTGGAGTGACTCCATCACATGAACAGAGTCAAGCTAACCATGGACGTCATATCGCCATCTGAATCTTGCCAGTCTCACTGGTTTTCACTAGTCTCATGACATGTCCAATTAGCATGCCAGTCGAGCGTGACCGGCGAAGAAAGATGTCTGTTCACTGCTGATAGTGCCAACAGGTGGCCCTGTGAATGCGGCGCTAACGGGCGAATAGGAATGGTGACGAGCGTCTTCACAGCTGCCGAGCTGGCGCCGCTCCAGCCACTGACATTTCATCGTTTCGTTGAAGTTGGTTTGGGATGTTGAATGACAGCCTAGCAGGCATGGATTTACACGACCAAGAGAGATCAAGTTAGTGTCAATGGCACACCAAGACAAAAGAACAAAGAGAAGAGCTGCTCTAAGGCGAAACCCTGGTCTCGGCCGGGAGATGGGCGAATTCCGACCAAGGTTCCGGGCCGCCACAATTGGCCGCATCCAAGGTTGCAACAATAACTTTGCCTCTTGAGGTAACTGTAAAAGTTGGTAGCAGCAGGTCGTCGTGAGATAATAGATCAGCCCCCAGAGGCTCAGCCCCGATGGCCACACGAATGAACTCTAGTCTGTGTTCGACGATGGCACCGTACTGCCATAGAATAGGCAGGTATCGTCATCCGTCCCTCTCAGAGTTTTTATAAATAAAACCGCACGAGTCGCTATCCTAGACGCTGTTAGTTTAGCTCGAGCACTTAGCCTACGGGATAGTCATCACCATAGTACCGAGAAGCTCGGGGCGTCGCCTGTCCCTTGCCGCCCACATCCCATAGTGATCTCCCCGGCTTGGTCTCATTGATGGCGTAAGACCCTTCATTTTAAATCCATGGCACCGCGGCACACGTCGCCTCTTTCCCAGGTCCCGGTTCACTCAGGTCCGTCCATACAGTGTTGCTGCTTGGCAGTGCTTGCTGAGAAAGACAGAGACTCGGCCGATTGCCGTTAATTAGTGGGAGACAAGATTTTCTGCCATTGAAACGTTCGTTGTCATTCCCGGCTTTTCTTTTCTTATCCCTCTGCCCGTCTAATTGTATTTCTTCTGCTCTTGAGACTACCTCTCTTCACATGCTTGCGTCATTCACTCATCGGGCCCTTGCAGTTAGTTCTTGAACCTGGGTTGGCCCTCTCCAGCATCATATCCGGCAATCCTGCAGCGCCTGCGCCTCGCGCATACGCCAGACGACACACGCCTGCGTGACGCACTGAGTCGCCAGAAACCCGCAGCCCACTCTACCGAGTCGGTACCGGTGGATCCGTCATTGAACACGCACGCACGCTCGCTTACTTGCCAGTGGTAGTATATACCATCACCGCACCACCTCCTCCAGCGGCTCGATCTGCTTGATGCAGCTCAGCGGCGCAGAGAGATGGCGACGCCGGTCCAGGACAATGGATCAGGACGGCCGGTACCCGCCACTCCAACCGCTGGCGCTGCTGCTCCTGGTCCTCCCGCTCCGATGCGCAGCAGCAGCAACATCGCCGGCAACACGACCAGTGGGAGTGGCTTGGCATCGGCCGCGGCAGTTCAAACACCAGCGGCAGCCGCAACCACGTCGACGCCCACATCGATGATGGAAGGGCAGCAGCAGGCCAAGACGGTGAAACGGCCACGGCCCGTCAAGAGCTGCAACTCATGCCGCCAGCGCAAGCTACGCTGCGACCGCACATGTCCGTGCTCGCAGTGTGTCAAGTCCAATCGGCCTTGCAAATACGCCAATGACCAGGACGTCGGCGGCAATGCGAGCTACTCCGATGGCGGCAGCGATGTCGAGGCCAGCAGTCCTCGCCCAGCCAAGCGTGTCCACCGCGTTGCCCCACCGCAGTACCTCCCTGATGCTGGACTGCCGTCACATGCGCATGTGCAGAACGGTCAGGAGCATCGGTCGGCAAGCGCATCGTCGTCATTGCTGGACGTTTTCGGGGCGCGACTGGAGCGCCTGGAGAGACTCGTTCTTTCAAAAGGCAGCCCTGGTGCCGCAGAATGGGGCCCATCATCAAGAACCCATCACGATGCGGGATTCACCTCGGTAGCTGGGTCTCCGGGCAAGATCCGTGGTCTCAGTGTGAAGGGGAACCTGCGAACCCGTCTCTTTGGCCAAAATAGTACGCGCGTGTTGCTGAATCTGTTTGATGAGGCTAGAGACTTCATTCTCAACTCGTCCAATAATGAGAACCTCAGGGAGCTCTTCGTTCAGCTTCAGAGCATTTATAGGGCAATGCAGGAGGAGCATCGCAAGGCACTTTCGCCCATTACTGTCTTCATAGACTCCATGGTTCCTGTCCAAAAGCGCATGGCGGATATCCTCCCGAAGAAAGTGGCCTGTGACCGCCTGATCGAAGCGTACATTGGCGCGTCTGAAGGCTTATACCGCATCATCCATATCCCTTCCTTCCGTGCCGAATATGATCAATTCTGGCAGACAAATCGGCCCAGCGATGGTTTTCTCCCACGGCTGTTGTGCATGCTCTCCATTGGCGCGCGTTTCGAGACCGACTCGCGCGGCCTCAGTCATGATAGGTCTGATGGCGTACATCTTCCTACTGCTTGCGCGCTCGTCAGAACCTATCTCGACAGCCTGCGCGGCAAGCAGCTGGTCGACATCAACACACTACAGTCAGAGGTCTTACTCCTTCATGCACAGCGGATGGTCTCAACACGGCAGCAAGAATCATGGACACAGCTTGGCCTAATTGTCCGGATGGCTATGACAATGGGTCTCCACCGCGATCCGTCCGAGTTCCCCCAGATCAGGCCGTTCTTTGCTGAGACTCGTCGTCGGCTGTGGTATACCATTGCAGATATGGATCTTCATGTCGCCCTAGCCTGCAACCTTCCCTGCGCGATCCGAGATGGCGAGTACACTTGTCGTCCACCAAGCAACCTGGACGATGATGACATCCATCCAGACATGACGAGGCTTCCAGAGCCGAAACCCATTGACCAATACACCAACACGCAACTGCAAGCCTACGCCGCGCGAACACTTCCCTACCGCATCCGCGTTTCTACCATCATCAACCGCCTCGATAGTCTGCGCGACTTCCAAGAAGTCCTCGACTGCGGCGCACAACTCGAACGCATCCTTGATGATATCCACTGCTTATTCCCACGCAACCATGCACTTGATCCTCGCGGAAAGTTCAAAGAGTGGCGCATGCGTGCGCTACTAGATATGCATGTGCGCCGACCACTGCTTGCACTGTACCGCCCGTTTGCACTAAGCACAGTCGATTGTCCGGCTCACATTAGTACGAGCTATCTCAAGTCTAGCATGACAATGCTCACCTACATGGACGAGCTAGATCCACGTATGCCAGGCTTTGTGGATGTCAGCCATATGTATAATGTCGTCTTGAAACACGATATCATGCAGGCAGCGTTTAGCGTCTGCTACTACATCAAATCTGCCCGCGAGAGTCAAGCGTCTGGCATGAATGGTTATTTGGGCAGTCCTGAGGTTATTGAAATGCCTTTCGTCAACGCACTGGATCCTCGAACGATATGGAGCACGCTGGGCATGACGAAGACGGTCGAGAAGACACTTGATGCTCTGATTGGTCTAGTAAAAGACTCCAGTTGCGATATGAAGGACGTAGTAGTTCTGTCCGTCGTGCTAAATTCTGTGAAAGCGGTCCCGACTGAACAGAGGCTAGAGACCATCAAAGGCGGTGTGAGGAGGGTGATAGATGCTTGTCTGCAAGCACTGAATACAAGCTCTGAGGCAATGTCCTCGATGACGGTGAGATAGTCAGTTGTGATCGCGGTATGCTTGGTGCTGATGATGTCCAGATTCTCCCGGGAGCGCCGAACATGCTTCCAAATCAGCCATTCCCGCCGAATGACCTGTCGATGGCAGGCGTAAGTGCCCGTAGGGCTTGTTCTCCGTCTCCAATAGCTAACATGATGACGCAGTTCTTAGATGATTTCTCCTTCTGGGACGTGGATCTTTGGGATCCAGTGGGGTATCAGCTTGGATAGGCCTTGATACACTGAAAGAACGATCAACGGAAACAACACACAACACTCGATATCTCCTATTCGCGTGCTTCCACGCGCACTCGCAAGTTTTCCTCGCTGTTCAAAGTGATTGAGCATGCGGCGGCTGGTCTTGCGCTGCGTTTGTTGGAAGAGCACGAGTAAAATCCACCAGCTGAGACGTTTGCAGGCCGACATCGTCTTTCTCTGGAGGGTTGACTTCTATAAAATGGCTCATCTTGAATGTCTGGTTGGTATGAAGATGTGCGATAGGATCAGCGCACTTCTGCGTGTGCCATATACGAAAGGGATGGTGTCAGATTCTGTTCGATACTGGCGACAGGGGAAACCAGAGGAGATCAAGATCCCGACAATGACCAGTCTTCAATTTCATTAACAGATGGGAAGGGGGAGACCTCAGGCTCTCTCTACTAGTGGGAGAAAGAGGCTGCCTAAGGAAGGGTGTTTAATGCTGAGCAATATCAACAGCGGTTGAGAGAAAGTAGCCGAGGTGGTGCTCGAATGCATTCGAAGCTAAACCGATAAGACTATCTAACCCAACCTCTCCCTCAGACACGACGCCTACCGCACACGGAGTAAACCTTCAGGCAGGATCAACGTCGCACATAAATACCCATAATCCGAAAGGAGGGCGCGCAGTAGCCAGGACGCTGAAATCAAGATCCTGTGGCTGGGCGTGAAGGAACGGTCGAGAAACGGCCTGTCTCCTGTTCCTTTTTGCCTGTTCCCTTTGCGTGCTCTGAGGCTGTCTCGATATCTAGAGGGCAAGTGGATGTCGATGGGACGATTTGGTGTTCGAACCCACACCAAAGGAATGATTTTTGTTGGATGAACCTGAGAAAAGGGTTGGAATTTTGACGGCAAGATGATCATTTGTTTTCTATCATTAAGATACCCTCTTTTTCCTTTGTCAGCGCGAGACTCCATCACCTCAGAGGTGTACCACCAAGCACCTGGATGATTGATATCTACCTAGATTATTAGATTTTAATCTCGGCCTGGCCCGACTCCGGATACGAATGACAATCCGTTCTTCCAGTCCACCTTACAGCTCCATACTAATGGCGCCAAACCTCCTTGATGTCTGTTTCTCTCAATTCATGATTACTGGTGCTCGACCGTCGTACTGATTAGTCTCAATGGCATCAACAATAAACGACGCCACGCTTTTCTTCGTAATCTTTGACAACAGGCCCACCCCCTGCCCGTTGTCAGGCAAGACCTTGACCGGTGCTGCCTCTCCATCCGCAAGTACGCATGACCGTATCAACACGAAGTCTATACTCCTTCCGTTCCCATCTGTCCCGTCTGAAGATGCGGCTTCGCGAATAACCTGGTCTACTGCATTGTGGTCGACGAATTGCCACTTCATGTTGCTGTGTTGGAAGAGGAGACGGAACATCCAGGGTGAATTGTTCATACTATCTCCCGTACCCAGGCTCGACATGGCGACAAGTTTCCGCACGCCATGTTTCTTCATGGATTGTAAGAGATTTTCTGCAGCGTCTGCCATGAGCCGCGGAGGTGTGTCTGCAGACGGAGCCGCGAAAGGGCTGTCACTGGTTCGTCGGGCGTTGAGTGTCGACACTACTGCCTCTGGTAAACTAGAGATTCCATTCGCCAAGAAGGCTCGCTCGACGTCGTCGGTGGAAAGAGGAGAGCCAGTGATGAGAGTGAGTCCGGGGCGAGCCTCAAGCGAATTTGAGGAACGAACAAGGGCAGTCACGGTGTGGCCACGCTTGAGGACGTCTTCAATAACGAGTTGGCCTATGCGGCCGCTACCGCCGATTATCAGAACTCTCATGATGTTTTTTTTTTGAAAGGCCGCGCTAATGGATCGGTTGTTGAAGGAATGGACGAGACGAATACTGTAACACGCGTGAATTGGTGTATGTTATAATGAGTTAAAACTATCAGCGAACTACTCGAGCAGCCTGGCCTATTTATATCGTCTCGTTGACCAGTTTGGTAGGCATGCTGTCCAAAGAAATAAGGGGCTTTTGTTGAATAACTCGGAGCCGGCTATTCGGCCGAGTGATGACAAACTCCAGCTTTTAGAGCTTGGTCAAGCTGTCTTCACCACATTCTAACAACATTGATCTTTAAAAACTCATGTGAGCTCCTGGGAGCTACTGATATACCTAGTGGGTCTAAATAAAACATGCGAAGCAAAAGTGCGAGGTTTGCGCGGTGTAGTGCATGGTAAATAAATTAGATCCAGTGAGGAATCGGCAACAAGGTCACGCTTTGGCCTCATACTTTTATGTTACAACAAAGGGATCATTCGAAGAAAACAATCTTCTCTCGAAGGTTCATGTGTAAGCCCTACTATCGCCATGAAAACACCAGGAAAGCGTCTGTAACATCTGTGATCGAGGGCTGGAGTCGGCTCCGACAAATCCTTCCGGCCGAGTGCTAGGCAGCCATCAAAAGTCCGTTATAAGCACCGTCTCCGGCTCCGAGCTAAAAGCAAATGCAGAGGGTTCAATCGGCCGAAACTACTTACAAACAAACAAAAAAGACCTGGCTTGGTGAGATCAAAATCCTAATTCTAGAGATTTCAGTAGCTTGTTCCATTAAGCTTAGAGGTAAATGATGCATGGATACCGAAACTGAACACCACGAATATGTGCCTACCATCTCCCTCCATGGTATTGGTCCTCCCAATGTCAGATTGGGAATCAATTTTGCCCAGGCACGTTGGACTCGGCCGATAGAACCTCCCCGGCGTTCGGCAGATAGTGATGCATATATAAACCTTGCGATTCCGTCGCTTCAGTTTCTTCTCAAGTGCAGTCTCAGTCGTCCTAGCTAAACTTAAGCACCTTTCAAGCCTCTTGTTTCCATCAATTAACATGTTCAGCGACAACGAACAAGTCGCAATCATTGGCGGTGGACTTTCGGGAATTGCCATGGCGCTTTGTCTTCATAAGCTCGACATCCCCGCCACTGTCTACGAGATGCGAGAAACAGAGCGAGGGGAGCGCACATCTGGCGGTGGGATGATGATAGGGGCTAACTCTCTGGCGCTCCTCGACAAATGGGACGTCTATGAAAAGATGGTGCCTCGTGGATATCCCTTTGAGCGAGTCTATTACAAGAACGCGCAAGAGGAGACCATCGACTCGTTTCCCTTCGGCTCAAAAGAGCGAGATGGCTACGGCAGCCTCCGCATCTATCGCCAACAGCTCCTGGATGCAGCCTATGAGACTTGCAGAGAGAAGGGCATCAATATTCAGTTCAATAAGAAATTCTCCCATGTTGTCGAAGAGACAGATAACGGCGTGACCTTCGAACTTACAGATGGAACCACTCACACGGCTGCTTTGCTCATCGGAGCAGACGGAATTCATTCCAAGATCCGCGACTACATTCTCCCTGGAGTCAAACCCAAGTTCTTGAACCTCATGGCCGTAACATATGAGGCTGCGGCGGCTCATCTGCGCGTCCCTAAAGACAAAGATTACAAGCTACCCGTGCAAGTAACAACAGATAAAGGAATCTTCATTCTCGCACCGCAGACGCCCGATGGCAGTCTGATGCTGGCCGGAACGCAGTACTCCACGCCAGATCGCACGCGAGAGGAGTGGGCCGCGCTTCTCAAAGACACTGAGGGCCTGAAGCAGCTCATTCGGCGAGATATTGACTCGTATCCAGATATCATCCGATCTGCACTGGAGAACATCAATGGAGAAACGTTCAACGTCTGGCCGTTCTACCTGTTGCCCCAGCTCGAGCGCTGGACATCACAACCGCACCGGCGCGTCGTTATCCTTGGCGATGCAGCGCACGCCCTTCCGCCCACGACAGGGCAAGGAGCGTCACAGGCATTTGAGGATGTATACACACTCGGATTATTGATTGTGCGACTACGAGCGGAGCCGAAGCTACGATGGGAGGAGGCTCTGGAGTTCTGGCAGAAGATGCGCCAAACAAGAATTGACGACCTGTTGCTTCTCACGAAACAGATGAATAACAAGCGTCTCCCAATGAATCAACAGGCGCTACTGAGTGGGGATGACATCTGGGTCAACGAGCTGGATAAAAATCCAGGGCAGATGGACTGGCTTTATCAGCCAAAACTTACTGAGCAGATTGATGCTTGGGTTGCGGCAGCGTTGGAGAATGGTGTTTAATAATCGGGATTTACTGTTAGCCCAGGGTTGACTTAGATCCAAACCCCACTTCGCGACAGCGTGACGAAGAGTAATCAACAAACCCGGGTAGTCACTCCGGATGCGGCTCTTTGTCAGCGGTAAAGACCGCATTAGAGATGGTTTCATAGCTGAATTGACGAATCGCTGATAACATTTTCCGAGAAGTTTGGTGCAGGTTTCGCCTTGAGTATTCCCACTCGCAACAAACACTACTCAGACCTAGCAGTACCTCAAGAGCCCGCCTGATTACATGCCTAGGTAGGGTTGCTTCTGCTTAGCCGGTCAATGGAAACTGGGTGTAAAGTACGATTGAGTGTTATTGAATGCCATATAGACTCTTGAATCTAGTCATAATAAGTTACCATTCTAAAATGAGTTCATCTCCATTGGGTTGTAATTTGCATTCTACCGCCCAAGGTACCATCTTGTATAGAGAGTTTAGTCGCTTGTCCTGGTGGTATCACGTAAAGTGACTTCACAAGCAAAATACCATACCTAAACAGGAGATGCAGATACCTAAAAAGGCCATGCATGGCCCCAAAACACAAAAGCATGTTGACCCCAGTTTTCCCAACGTATTACGAGAGACTGCTTCTACGTCATTAACAGCTTCTGCAGCGTAGTTGCATCCTTCCGCAACTCCGTCGTCTGGCTGGTGCAGCTGTGCTGCCCTCCTCCCACACGCTGTAGCCACACAGTACCTACCTAGGTAGTTAGCGCGCTCACCCATGATAACCACTGTCAACGTCTCAGCGCTCATCATAGCTATACCAGTCAAGGTTTTGTATAGCCGAATTTCTGGTCAATGAACAAAAAAGAGTGGCGTCTAGGAGTATTCTCTCATCACGGCCATCGTACGATTTCCTGTCATATAACAGTCTTTAGCAATTCAATCAATTGATGTGCTTAGGTCCATCTTTCCTCCCAACGTAAAGCCTCTCTGATCTTGGCGTCAACAAATCAACCATCTAGTAGTCAAAGTTCGTAGGATGCTATGTTTCCGTAAAAGGCTTACTCAGCGATAGACATTAGACTCCGTGACTCCGGCATTGAAGCATTGAACAACAACCGATCTTCTAGTAGGAAGGTTTGTACATCAAGGTATTCTTTCGTCAACATGTTGACCCGCAAACCCGAAGCACAGCAATGCATTCGATTATTGATCACGCTAACGCTTTAGTTGACTCCTACTCCCGAATTGGCGTGTAGGTCAGCTATTCTCCACTATGATGAATCTCCTTATTCTTCGAATATAAAAGAATCTCGAGTATCCTTTCATCATGTCTTCTGTTTCCAGACAAAAACAATTGCAGCTTTCTCGTTACCCACAAGGTGCCATTCTCATTATCAAGAACTTATACACAAGACAAACTCAACCTCCTTGTTGATTGCGCAAACTCGATATTCAATTCTAGGACTGCTTAGAAACAAGTCCAGCTTAGTCGAACAAACACATCTAACTCTCGCACAACAATCCAAATAAAAAGCCCCGTCACCCAAGATGTCTTCAAGCGACAAGAACCTCACGGTCGAAACCGCTACCAACCTTCTTCCCTTCGCTAACCCAAACCTAAGCTGGGAATCCAACGACGAGACCTCACAGAAAGGCTTCACTGTTAGTGGAGTCGATAACACTCCAGGCAAGAAAGCTCTCTTCTTCATCCTCGAGGCGAAGCCCGGCAAGGAGCACCTGGTACAAGGCTTTCTGAAGGACATCAATGAGGGCGTGCTCCAAGAGCCCGGAGCGGGACCCTGGATGGCTTGGAGATACTCTAAGACAACATTCGGTGTCTTTGAGGGCTTCCCCGACGCTGAGGCCCGTCGGGCTCACATCAATGGTCCTGGAGGACGCAACTTTCTCCGCACTGACGTCCTCAAGGAGATGCTCGCTCACCCTGCGCAAGTTCACGAACTTGATATTCAGCATGGCAAGTGGGGAACAATTTTTGGTCAGATCGTTCAGCCTGTGGCCTAAAAGCTACTTGTGATTGTATAGTCAAACATGTGAGGGTGGACGGTCAGTACATTCTCAGGCGTCAAATTCAACTTCTTTACAGTGAGCGAGGCTTGGATTGAGAATTCCGTGTCATTTGATATAGTATATATAGACGAATGATAATCAGTATCTTCACTCAAGAAGGTGAACGATCTATATATGCAGCGACAACACGCCTGTTCCAGTGATTTAGTAGACCGAAAGTTTATGGCCTATATCCGGGAATATTTTCTCGAGGAAGATAACAGCGACGAGATCATTTCGGATATATAACTCAAAGACAGACATTTATTTCTCTGAATGATACTTTAGGGCGAGACTTGCCCGAGGCTTACCGAATAATAAAGTTAATCTCGCTCGTAAATCATCGTGAAAGCTAGAGCGACATCTTACACAATGAGTCTGATGTGGTATCCTTAAAGATCCTCTTTCTCTTATCGCATGAGTTTAAGACTAGGTGCGGGCAGCACGTATCCCTTCGCACTGTGGTATCAGACACTGTTAAAGCGAATTTGCACATCTTCTGGTAACGTTCTAGATAATAAGAAGCCTTGGCAGGGATCATCATCAACTTATCAAGAAAGTTTTGAGACCAAAATGTTAGTTTAGTGTAGTGTGGTTTTCATGACCTTATTTAGGCTAAGATCAAGTAGTAGCCCTGCAAAATGGGTTTGTTGCTAGTCTATCTTCGTGGAAACCTCACTTATCTCATAGTGTCGGGAATCCAGCGGTCAAGTTTTCCGACAAATCTCATATCTTATCAATTGCGGAATCCTTCGTTCTAATTTCAATCAAACCTTCAATCACCCTCCGGATATAAGAATCATTTCCATGTCATGCCTAAAGCCGCTTGTAATGTAAGGTGTCTCCCATCTCAGAACGAATATACGTGCTGTTGTAGAATTGTATCTATTGTCACAGATAACGATGAAGACAATTGAGAATTTTCTACTCGCGGGTATTCTTATTGCGATACCTGGCGTTCATGCTAGAAGCGGTAAATGTGCATCAGAAGGGCCAATTGTCAGTGTGAAGAATGGTTCCTACTCTGGAACATATTCGAGCAATTATGATCAAGATTTCTTCCTCGGGATACCTTTCGCACAACCTCCTACGGGAATCCAAAGATTTGAGCCACCCCTAAGTGTCAATGCATCGTGGGCAGGTGTCAAAAAAGCAAATGACTATGGTCCAGCGGTTAGTGGCCCATCAAATGATAACAACTTTTTCTTCACGTTATAGACTAATAATAGTTATGTAGTGTGTTGGATATGGGGTATGTCACCTCAAAGAGATTGTACTCTCGTCATTGCTCACGTCAAGTAGTCAGATCTCTATAATGCCCCCACATCAGAGGATTGCCTCACGTTGAATGTTGTGCGACCTCACGGACGAAAACGGAAGTTACCAGTTGCAGTCTGGCTTTACGGGTGAGTTGAATATGGCTTGTGAGAACAACTGCCCAATACTGACAGTCCTTGCTTGCGTGTAGAGGCGGATTCTATACAGGAAGAAGTTCCGCGCCAGGCTATAACCTCTCAAGAATTGTTCAAAGTTCAGTCCAGGCCGAGCAACCAATCATTGCAGTGTCTCTCAACTATCGTCTGTCAGCATTTGGATGGTTATGGAGCGAGGATGTCAAGAACAACCATGGCACCCCAAATGTCGGCTTCCTCGACCAGAGACTTGCTTTAAGATGGATCCGTGAAAATATTGAATCATTCGGCGGTGATCCTGATAAGGTGGTCATATTTGGAGAGAGTGCTGGGGGTCAGTCGGTAGGCTGGCATCTTATAGCATATGGTGGTCGCGATGAAAAGCTTTTCCGTGGCGCTATCATGGAATCTGGCAGTGTTCTCCAGAGATGGCCCCTCTGGGTAGATAATCCTCCTGCCTACCAAGAAGAGTCCTACATGAATCTAACGGATGCCACTGGCTGCACAACCGCAGCAAGTCCATACCAGTGTCTAAAAGCACTACCGTTCAATGAACTTAACACAGCATTGAATATCACCAACACCTGGATGTCAGGCACAGGCCTCGGGCCTTTTATTGGCGTGTACGACGGTGATATCATCCAAGACTTCCCCAGCAGACTTGTCCGCGATGGTCGCTTTGTCAAAGTACCAATCATATACGGAACGAATACCGATGAGGGAACTGTCAGCGGGAAGCGTGGAGTCAACACCGACGAAAAATTTAGAGATATATTGGCTCAGGCTGGACTTAACGAGACTACAGCTCCCTTTTATGAAGCCATGTATCCCAACATTGACGGCATCGGCATACCCGCGACGTTTGATCCTACAGCGATTACACAGAATCAATCCAGTCTAGATTACGTCAACATCACAGCTTTGGGGAGACAGTGGAAACGCGTCTCGGCTTTTTATGGAGATGTATCGCAGCATACTCCGCGTCGAGCTATGGTACAAACATGGAGCCAGCATGGCCTGACATCATACAGCTACCGCTTCGATATTACACCAGCTCAGAATCCCACTTACACCGGCGCTACTCATGCAGTTGAGGTTCCGTTCGTCTTCAACAATGTCGATGGATGGGGTTTTACAGTCAATCCTTTTGGAACACCAGAGGATCCTCGACATCAAGGATACCTGGATGCATCAACTTTGATGACTCGCATGTGGATATCATTCTTTAATAATCTTAACCCAAACAATCATGGCTGTAAGTACCTACTAGAGACTGTTCAAGTTTCAATCCCAACTGCAGACTGAACGACAACGCATCGTTTTGTCTAGAAAACCTCAGCTGATATCTCCAACCTTTTAGTGCCATCCCAGCCACAATGGCTTTCCTTTAACTCAACGAGCACTGGGGTTGGAAAGAATTTCGTCTTTGCCATGTCAGAAAATGAGCACGCCTTCTCTCCATACATGGAACGAGATGACTGGAGAGTCCCCAACATCGACTTCATTCGGGCACATGCTGTGGATCACTGGTACCGCTGATTGCCCCTTAGAGATTTGTACGTGATATAGTGAAACCTCATGTATTCGGCGATGAGGAGAAATAAAATGGATTTTTGGATATGTTAAAGCTCAGCTGATTCAATGAGCGTCGACGAGCATCTCGGATGAAGCGCTCAAATGAGCCAAAACCATTTTGGTTATCTAAGAGGTGTTCTCACGGGCAATTTTTTTTTTATTCGGTCTGTGTGGTTCATGTACGGACCGACGGTGGAATAGTGAGTGTCGAGGCCGTTCGTGGTGGCCCAATCAAGTTTAATGTTATTGGTTATTGCCCCGGCAAAAATTAACCGAAGCCGTGATGGGGCCGCCTGAAAGCGCCCCCATCACGGCGCCCTGACAGGCCGGGGTGTGGCAGGCAAGATGCCTCGGCAGACTTTGACACCCCCGCAAAAAGCCGGGGTTGAAGAGCGTGGAGAAGGAGTTCCCCGAATGCACTCTTCACATTACTTACTACCTAGTTAAACCCACATGCAACCCACGGCAAAGTGGCGATGGGGGATCTTACTCCTATATAGTGATTGATTTCCAATCTTCCCTCCTGTATTGTAACGACTTTTGCTCCTCCTTCGGACATTCACCAACGACTTACATAATTCTCTCACCACCTCACGAGAACTTGACTCTGTATAGTACTACTATTTAACCACTCTCATCACATATCACACAGTCGTTATGACGCCTAAGCAGCGGCAGCCGTGCTACGTGCTCGGCGTGGGCATGACCAAATTCATCAAGCCGCGCGGCAAGGTCGACTATACGGAACTGGGATTCGAGGCTGGTGTCAAGGCGATGCTGGATGCACAGATCAACTACGACGACGTCGAACAGGGCGTTGCTTGCTACTGCTACGGCGATTCCACATGCGGCCAGCGTGTCTTCTATCAGTTCGGCATGACCCAAATCCCCATCTACAATGTCAACAACAACTGCTCTACTGGCTCGACCGGTCTCTATATGGGCCGTACTCTCATCGCCAACGGTGCTGCTGACTGCGTTCTCGTCGTCGGCTTCGAGAAGATGATGCCCGGAAGTCTGCAAACATTCTTCCAGGACAGAGAGAACCCCACCGGAACGACCACGATGATGATGGCTGAAACGAGAGGATTGACCAAGGCTCCTGGTGCCGCACAGATGTTTGGCAATGCCGGTCGGGAATACATCGAGAAGTAAGTGTAGCAAAACCACTAATTCTCAATATCCTTCGTAGACTTACACTTTATAGGTACGGTGCTAAGCCCGAGGACTTCGGAGAGATTGCTCGGATAAACCATGCACACTCTGTCAAGAACCCGTACTCTCAGTTCCACGACGTTTACACACTTGAGCAAATCATGAACGCACCCAAGATTCACGAGCCACTCACCAAGTTGCAATGCTGCCCGACTTCGGATGGTGGTGCCGCTGCTGTGCTCGTCTCGCAAGCCTTCCTTGACGCGAGACCGCACTTGAAGGACCAAGCTATCCTCATCGCCGGCCAGTGCCTGGCAACAGACGCTCCATCTCTCTTCTCACGCAGCGCCATCGATTTGATGGGCTACGAGATGACACAACACGCCGCCCGCACCGCTCTCGGGGAGGCCGGCATCACGCCCCAGGACTGCCAAGTGTGCGAGCTGCACGACTGCTTCAGTACAAACGAGATGGTCGTCATCGACGCCCTAGAGCTCAGCGAGAAGGGCAAGGCGCACGAGATGGTGCGCCGCGGCGACATCACCTATGGCGGCAAGATCGTCATCAACCCCTCGGGCGGACTCATCTCAAAGGGTCACCCGCTTGGCGCAACCGGCATTGCTCAGTGCGCCGAGCTGGTCTGGCACCTGCGCGGCTGGGCGAACAACCGCGCCATCCCGCATACCAAGCATGCACTTCAGCACAATCTAGGTCTGGGCGGTGCTGCTGTGGTGACGGTGTACAAGAGAGCAGATGGCAAGGAGGCGCCTGTGGTGGACTCGGCGACGGTGGGCAAGATCAACAAGCTAGGCTACAACCCGGCCGTGGAGGCCAAAGGTTTTACAGCGGCACACGCAAAGGCCGTAAGAAGTAAGAGCAGGTCAAGTGACTGGGCGCTGCAAGATACCGAGAAGAAGGTCGAGGCGAGGTTTTGAGCAGATGACAAGGAGGGTATGCCAATAGCGGGCTAGTGTCTGCCAGCTATGTCGTCGATAAGATTGTAAAACCGAGTAGCAACAACCAAGGCTGACCTGGGAATGGGCCGTCAGCGGTTGTTTCCGTGTAAAGGGGAGCATAGCGGCGTTGTTAGTTGAATCATCACCAGAATCGACCCCCATGTATATGGCATGGCTCGCGCAGCCAATAAAACAAATACTGAGTCTTGTGTTTCTAAAGCACATGATTGACTGAACCAATGCAAGCGAGTGTTCTCTTGTAGACTGTCTATGCTTTTTACCGCCTCGCTAAGTAAGGCTATGCATTGTCGCAGAGTCTTCCATTGATGCTTCTACCGGTCGATCACACGGGTCAGGGGCCAGTGGCGCTGTCCCAATTCATGCAGCCAACCTGTCACCTGGTGCTTCCACTCCGTCCTCCATTTTGAAAAAAATAATGAAAAATTAAAAATAACCAAGTGATAGATGATGCACTCAATGTTAAATTTGTTGTTTGTTCTTTACCTGATGCGTTCCTTCGTGTTTTTGTGAAGCATATAACTCTGGAAGTCACGGCTCATGAGATTGATCTCGGTGTTATGGCTCCGTGCATGAGTTCCTGAGCCGCACCGAAAATGACACTTCTCGGAGGGACCGCAACTGCACCTGCACCTCAATCCTTCTCATCCTCCGTATCCCACGCATGCTCGAGCGGGAACTACTTCCCCGCGTCGAGAGTGCGAACAAGAGACGACATTCTGTCGATCACCAATCGTGGAGGTGGCGTTTCGCAGTTTCAGAGTTACATACTCGACCAATCGCAACGGACGTCAACTCGATGTTTCCGTCTGCTCGGGCTCACCGCATGATGGTTCCGTATTTACCCTTTCGTCGCAGCTGTGCTCGATTCCGAGCCGCCGGATCACCATTCGTCATGTCTCCCAATGCCATCCTCCGTCACTCTCCTGATTCAGCCTGAAGGAGCCAGGAAGCAGCGCGGCCTTCCAGGCAAGCCAACGGCGCCAACCTGGCACCTCGCGTGGGATGATTGCCCGATGGGATGTGGTTTGCAGCCATCCAGGTGCCCTACGCACACCACTATGTAGTTGGCTGCAGTGACTGTGGCGCTTTTGCTCGACACCAAGTGTTTTATGTCCGCCAGCTCTGGCGTAGATGATTTGAACATCCCACGCGGGCAAACGTTGGCCAGTGCCAGAACAGTCTCCTACAACCAGACTGATATAGATCTGGTACGAACGTTCCCTGCTGACTGTCTGAGGCTTGCAGTTTCTGCGGGAGTGTAGGATGACAGAACCAAACTTGTGCTCTTCTTCCCATCAAGGTTGTTACCCTTTTTCCCTTCTTGGCATTGGGGTGCTCGTCATATTAGACATGAGCGTCCCTTCGACTTCAAGTCAACCACGCATAGACGGGATAGGAAAGTGAACTCGGCCTTCCGGAAACGAACTGGCGACACCACTCAGAACTTGCTGCTGGCAGCTATGCCTCGGAAAGTGGACTTGAGTCGAGGGCCGGCCCTTCTCTCACTCTCAGTCGGCACAGCCAGCTTTGCCTTCGCGACATGTATAGTACGCTACTGCGTACGCAAGAGAATAAGCAACAATGTCGGGGTGGATGACTATGCCATCGGGGTGGCAACTGTAAGTCAGACTATAAGACCAACAAGGCTTTGGGAGTTGAAGAGACGCTAACAGCCTGAACTGATCCAGCTCATCGCCTTTATTGGGACCATATTCAGTATCATAGAGGGCACAGTGATGAACTCCTCAGCACGGGCTCTTGAATTTGACTTTTTGGGCCAGCCTTGGTTCATGATGGGTGCGACATTGGCCAAGATTTCGATCTGTCTCTTCTTCATCCGGCTAGTCGGCGGTGTCAAGCAGTGGAGGATCCTGCTCGGTGTGATGATTACGTTAATGGCAATTGTTAACTTTGCATTCTCTCTGACCACGAATCTGCAATGTCGACCACTCGAAAAACTCTGGAATCCTACCGTCGATGGACAGTGCTGGGACCCCAATCTGCAACTGGACATCGGCTATTTTCAAGGAGGTACGCCAATTCTATGGTCTGCGTTTGAGAGACAAATATTAATCCGAGACTAGCTTTCTCGGTCTTCTCCTGGCTATTTCTGTCACTTTTTCCTGTCTTGATCGTACGTGACCTGGAAATGCATCGAGCTATGAGATGGCCGTTCTATTTCCTTTCCAGCCTCAGTCTCGTGTGAGTAAATGAGCTTGTGTCTTTTGTCATCGAAGACGAAGATTAACAATCCCATAGCGCCGGCATTTTTGCAACAGCTCGCACATACGAGATCTCCCAAGTCGACAGTGGCGTGTATACTTTTGATACATTCTGCGCTCAACTTCTCGCGATGTAAGTCTCCTCGGGTTGAAGCATGCATGGTCTGCCTCGTATCGATACTAACGAACTGTCGCATAGCCTCGAGCAAAACATCGGCATTGTAGCTGCCAACGTTCTACCCATGGGGCCGCTCTTCTCATCCCGAGCCCGCCGTCTCGACCGCTCGCCACGCCTCCTAAGCCGAACAGGGTCCAACGGCGCCCGCAGCGCTCGCTACAGCACAGACGACTCGTCGTCATCCATCAACATGAAACGGTCCTCGATGCTCGTCATTGAGGGCCCGCGGCGCGTCAGCTTCGATGAGCGCTCTACTGGCCAAGGCTGGCAAGGCAGCACAGACAACGCCCGGAGCCCTAGCCGCGGCAGCAACCGCAGCTCGACGGAGTGGCCGAAGGGCATCATCAAGACGGTCAGCGTGCACGTCGTCGAGGAGGACATCACCGACTACGAGCGGGAGCTGGCAGCCTCCAGGGCAAGCGGCCACACGGTTGAGATGGATTGGGAGGCGATGCTGCGGAGCGGGCCGGCTCGGTAAAAAAGAGGTAGGCAGTTTGCTTGTGTGTATGCCCTTCTGTACTTGTACGTCTTTGGCTGGTTCTGGCGTTTACAAGAGAGGCATGGCGTGTTATTGGATTGGCGGGAATGCATCGGAGCGATCCATTGATTCAGTCATGCATGCGTTCATCCATTCATTACAACGGCGGAACATGGGCGATACCCTGTACGAATAGAGTCAGTGCCTGGTTAGGACTTTTTAGACTGTACTGATAGACGAGTGCGGACTCCATATAGTCACTCTTTTGAATTTCAAGCTCCAAGACTAGGTACCTCACTATTAGTGACGCCAATCTAGTTTGTTGAACCGCGTGTTTGCGGTATTGTTTATCTGCGCCGTTTCTTACGCCATATAACGCCTCAAGCCAAATGACAGAATCCTCCTAGATCCCTCAGATGACTGATTAGATCGGAACGTGCGAGAAGAGGAATGACACTGATTCTCCGTTGTGGGTTCGACGAATGGCCTCCGCAATCGTTGCGCTCACGTCGATGATGCGCAACTTGGGACATTGGTTTACCTTGTCGCCCACCGGTACAGAGTTCGTGATGACAACTTGTGACAGTTTTGACTTGTTCAGGATATCGATGGCATTCCCGGAAAGGATTCCGTGGGTCACGATGGCGACGACCTCGCTGGCTCCATGGTCGTGGACAGTCTCGGCTGCCTTTGCCAGAGTACCGCACGTATCGGCCATATCGTCGATCAAAATAGCAATCTTGTCCTTCACATCACCGACAAGGATCATACGGCTGACCTCGTTTGGCCGAGGTCGCTCCTTGTGAATGAGAGCGAAGCCTGTCTCCAGGCGGTCTGCGGTGGATGTGGCACGCTTGGCACCACCGGCGTCAGGCGAGACGATGACGCACTTCTCGATGGGAAGATTTTCACGGATCCAACGAAGAACAGATGGCTCAGCGTACAAGTTGTCGACTAATACTTGGTAAGCAACAATTGCAAGGTTCCGTGGATCTCGTACGAACCTGGGATATTGAAGAAGCCCTGGATCTGGCTGGCGTGGAGATCCATTGTGATAACATGATTGCAACCAGCAGTTTGGATCATGTTGGCAATGAGTTTTGCGGAAATGGGAGCTCGGCTGCGGTCCTTCTTGTCCTGACGAGCATAGGCTAGACCATGGTCAGCAATACTTCCTTGTATGTGAACATTGAATTCCGTCCACTGAATCCACGGTGTGGGAAGGGGTGCGGTGAGACATACGGAAGTTTGGAAGGACTATAGAACGACAATGATTAGCACAGTAGCCACCTCAGATGGCTCCAACAGGGATCATACCGCAAGTGATCCGCCTCGCGGAGGCGGTCCTGCAAGCATGGGTCATAATGAGGAGCTCCATGAGTCCGTCATTGATGTCCCCAGGGGCAGTCGACTGGATAATGAAGACATCCTCGTCTCTAACTGATTCGCCAATGGTTACACTGGGTACACATCAGCCTCACATGCCTTGAACAAGCTCTTTGAGTCTTCCATCCGAACCCAGCACGCACCTGGTCTCCTGGTTCGAGTAATTGAGGCTCATAGTCTTCGCGATGTCGATTCCCAGCCTAGTATCTCACCAATTAGCCTCATGCTGTGCCTAGTCGTTACACTCGCGTCTTCGTGGGGGTCCATACCGGTCAGCGACCAGCCGGGCCAGAACCGGGTGGCTGTTGCCGCTGAGGAGCTATCGAGTTGACCGTTAGCCGTGTCAGTCCCTTTCCCATCGCAAGGGGATCTTTGCGCACCTTGATCTCGTTCGCCATGTCGCCCATCTTGGAGAGCTGTGGGGGATGGCGGTCACAAAAGGAGCTTTATAAGGGAGGGGCTTTGTCACGCCTCGAATTCGACTGGCTGGAGTGTGTTTCGGCGCGACCTGAAATGGGCGTTCGGTGTAGGCGCAAAATTTCAGCGTGGGGTAGTTGCTGCAAATGGAGGGGTAGATTGTCCGAGGAAGCTGCGCTGTGGTTGCTCTGAGACACCGAAGATTGCCGAAGGTAGGTAGGCAGTTAGCCGTGATATATAATGACAGAAGCCCTTGGGGTGAACCTCTGGTTGCACGGCGGAGGCAAAGCAATGGCCGAGACTCGAGATGAAAAGTTACGGGAGTCAAATCGCGAGGCTGCTCCGGTAGTGGAGTCACAGTCCGGTCCCGTCCCCAGGAAAAATTTAATAGCCCGTCATTGCCCGCCAGTTCGTTCGTCACCGGCCTGACAGCCATACTAGCAGCTGGCGGCCAGCTGGCTACAGTGGACGGTGCCCCCTTTGCGTTGAACCAAGATTCTGTGTTGGCCTAATCGTGTCTACTGGGTCAAAATGGCTATGAATACAAAAGATGATCCGTAAGATTACCGATGACTGCGATGACCGGGAGCTTATAGGTATTAAAATAAAGATCCAGACATGATGATTATGAGCACATTGTGTTTTGCAAGAACGTGAATATACCTTGAAGTAATGTATTGATTCACTCCCGCCCCATTTGGATCTATGTTCTCAAGACTCCTTCAAGGTGCTTCTGTGTATTAACAAGAGAAAGCACATTTGAAGAAATATATTATATTCCCTTGTCTCCAGGGCAGGGCGTGATTAACTGTTGTATACTGGAGCCAAGGTGCCTACCTAATTGTAAAGTTAAGCATATCTTAGTTTCTCTCATCAGAGTCTCATCATTCGTGTTTAATATTTTCGATTTATTTCAAAAGACTGAGTAGAATGATTGTTTGTGCAAGCAGAATCTGGCTGTCAGTATAGAGAATATTAGTGCAGCTGTCGTTTGATTGTTGATAGTGAGCATCTGAAAAAGCCTGAAGAGCCACCCACTTGTGAGGATTGGCTTCTAAGCGTCTTCTACCTAGGTAATACACTCCTCCAACACACAGGGCAATGCCACTTCGCATTTATTGTTCCTAGAGAGTCAACAGTCACAAAGCGGGCAAGAATAAACGAATTTAGTTGGCACACAAGCCACAGCAAGCATCACCAGCCTCATCGCCGCTTTTACGGCAGGTTGAGCTGAAGCTTCTAAGCTGGTTCAGCTGACAGCGTGTGCTTCGCAATGTGGGATGCTTGGCGCCGACAGAAGTGCCGACCAAGACCCGGAGGCTGCCGCAGGGGCACCGTACATAGTGGCCTGACTCCTGCAGCGCTGCACCGCCGCATTTCCGCAGCGCCGTTAGAGCATCGAGTCGTACAGCAGCATGGCAAGCCACGCGTTAGTGCAGGCTTGCAGGATCGTCTCCAATGGTCTATGAAATCCATTATGCAGTGTTGCATCACTAACCCACCGGTGAGGCTGCTATTGTGTTCCAAACAATGCTGTCTGTGCTTGATTTCCGTTCGCCCATAGATGGGGAATGGCTATGCAGGGAAGTGTGGAGTAGTGTCCCAGATCCGATGGAGACTGACTCGTCGCCAAGCCGAGTGGTGGGTGCGGCATCGTTGTGAAGCTAAAAAGCAATGCGTGAGTGCTTAATCTTTGAAGCTATTTGCGGTTATGTAACCTTGCTCGAGCGTATAGTATAGCTTCTTCCCCGCAATTTGACACTATTTAATGCAGATCTTGGAGTTGGGGTGCATTTGTGAGGGTGAGGGCGTCCGGTAAAGCGAGAGGACGCTCCGCGGGCGTCTTTCGATCCATCATCGACGCCTCGGATCTGGGGATCTCGCTCCAGCGGAGATTTCATAGGTCAATGCCGTAGTCACTGCCGTTAAAGCATTCTGGGACAGGGGTATAGGATGCAAAAAGGCAAGTCTTTGAAGAAGGGGCATGTGTTGATTTGATGGGTTTCAGTGCATCAAACATGTCCTAATTTGGTAATTGTGAGGAAGGCATCGGAGGTTTGCAACACCCTCAATAAGACGGGCTGGAGGAAGCGTCAGATTCGGCGACCGGCGCCGTTCGATTTGCGGTGTCGATCCAGACGGGAGCCAAAGACGGGCCTCGAATAGGAACACCAGGCAAGCAGGGCACCGACAAATGACTGATACTCCGTGGCGGGACGTTTGAACCAGTCGTATCTACCTACAGGAGCCTTACGACTAGAGACGAGTGCACTTCGTATCATAGTATCATCAATCTGCTGGTCTGGTCCAATATTATGGTCCAAGACCGTAAACATGCCACGGCTGTACGGCGCTGTCCGGCGTCGGGGGCCAGACTAGGCTGGATCATGAACTTCTAGAACGAGCGCAGACGGCTACCGCGATTGGCCCACCCCCAATGAGGCCCCTGTAAGATCTGGTCCCTGTTGGCCTTGTCGACCAGTATCAGGCACTCTAGACCCGGTGGAGATAAGAATGGCACTGCCTGAGTCGGTGATGTACCCATTGTAAGCATGACAGGCTCAGGGAACACCTGCTGGTAGGTCGGCGTGGCATAGGCCGAGAAAATTCCATCGGACGTTCTATGGCGCTTTTCGAGATCTGCCAGTTTTTCCCATTCCATCAGAATCATGAGCTTTGTCGGTGGGAATCTCCTGCCCACGCTCCCAGAGCTCCATTCACTCCCCTGCAACGGCGGGATTCCTGGCGTTTCCTAGCCGCAGATGGGCCTATTGTAGCGCTGTTCGAGATACGGCTGGGGCGATTCATGAGGTAATTCAACACCGCTTCTTCCTGGCCGGATGCGGCGTACCGAGTCTACCGACAAGCCACAGCCATGCTCCTAAGATTGCCCCTACCCACCAGAGCTCCATTGCCCAGGGAATCCTGCCCCTCCCCTCCTGTTGCCGGGTACACCTGTGCCCTGAAGGACAGTTCCTTAGCTCCTAGCCGTCGCCCTATGCGGGGTTCCTGTCTCCCGTCTGTCCATGTCCAAGGGACCCTGCGATTAGCGTTTGGAGGCGCTGAGGGGTACTGTAGCATGCTGCATGCGGGCGCATTGTGAGCCATAGAATGCTGTTTCCGTTGCCCCAGAGAGGACCTGGGGATGAGGGGAACAGCGCAGGCATGGCACTTGAATGGAGACCGAAATGGATCGGATCCGATGCAGGACGCAGGCAGACAGGGAAGATGCGCGAAAATAACTGACTAGGAGACAGACAGACTGAGGGATTAGACAG
The DNA here is from genome assembly GCF_000392275.1 of Phaeoacremonium minimum UCRPA7. Classification (NCBI taxonomy): domain Eukaryota; kingdom Fungi; phylum Ascomycota; class Sordariomycetes; order Togniniales; family Togniniaceae; genus Phaeoacremonium; species Phaeoacremonium minimum. Next base: position 162,451 of record NW_006920951.1, read on the forward strand.
ATTAGACGAAACAGGAGGAGGGGAGAAGCTCGTGTGGAGTGTCTGCAGCAGGCCCAGGCGTACGGGCTGTGGGCGTGGGCTTAGCTGGCGTGTAAGTGTAAGAGTGGGTGGGTGTCGAGATCATCGAGAATCAGATCATACGTTTTGCTGGGCGTCTGAAAATCTTGCCTACGCATCACCAGACAATCCTCACCACCTCTCCAGCTCCCGGCGTCACCTTAAGTCGCACACTACTCGGCTGCAGGGCCGCGCCTTCCTCTAATTCAAGCAAGCTTTGCTCTCTCGCCTCTGCGTCACCGTCACTCGTCCCTTCCTCGATCGCTATTACTTAAACGTATCCTATCCACGCCCCCACCCAAGCTCATCCACCCCCTTTCGCCCATCATGAACTGTATAAGAACATCCCCAAGCCGCCTCCTGGCCCTCAATAGATCTCCTACTTCTTCTCTCATCACAAGAGCTTTCTACACCTCAATGACCAAGCACTCTCACAGAGCCGCATCACCAGCAGCCACATATCAACACCGCAGCAAGCGTCAAGAAACCACCATGACCCAAGTCCAGATCCCAACCGAGCAGTGGGCTCAGGTCGTCGAGAAGACCGGCGGACGTAAGTCTTACCTAACCAACCCGATCCCCCTTCAATCACCTCACCACCATACCCCCTCTTCTGCGCTCCTGCGTGCCCGTGGAACAGCACTTACACAGCTCATCTACCACACGCATGGCCAGGAGAGGAGGTCTGAGGAGGTGTGCAAACCTTATGCAGAGCTAGAGAGGCTAACACGCACCCCGCAGCCGTTGTCTACAAGAAGATCCCAGTACAGCAGAAGCCCGGTCCCGATGAGGTCCTGGTCAATGTCAAGTACTCTGGTGTGTGCCACACCGATTTGCACGCCATGTTGGGCGATTGGCCCCTGGCGACCAAGTTACCCCTTGTCGGTGGCCACGAAGGCGCTGGCGTCGTCGTCGCTCGCGGCGATCTCGTCACAGACGTTGAGCTTGGCGACCATGTCGGCATCAAGTGGCTCGGCGGCTCATGTCTGGCCTGCTCTTTCTGCCAGCAGGCAGACGAGCCCCTTTGCCCCCACGCTCTTCTCTCCGGCTACACCGTCGACGGTTCCTTCCAGCAGTACGCCATTGCTAAAGCAGCCCACGTTGCCCGTATCCCCAAGGAGGTCTCCCTAGAGGCCGTTGCCCCAGTCCTGTGTGCCGGTATCACGGTCTACAAAGGCCTGAAGGAGTCCGGTGTCCGCCCAGGACAGTGGGTCGCCATCGTCGGTGCTGGCGGTGGTCTCGGCAACATGGCCATCCAGTACGCCAAGGCCATGGGTCTGCACACGATCGCCATCGACGGCGGTGCTGAGAAAGGAGCTGCTACCAAGGCTCTCGGCGCCGAGGCCTACGTTGACTTCACAACCTCCAAGGACCTGGTTGCCGATGTCAAGGCCGCTACTCCCGATGGCACTGGCCCGCACTCCGCCATCCTTCTCGCTGTCTCCGAGAAACCCTTCCAACAGGCCGCCGACTATGTCCGACCACGTGGCTCAGTCATTTGCATCGGTCTCCCAGCCGGCGCCAGACTCTCTGCGCCCGTCTTCGACACCGTCATCAAGATGATCTCGATCAAGGGCAGCTACGTCGGTAACCGACAGGACACTGCCGAGGCTCTCGACTTCTTCGCCCGTGGTCTGATCAAGGCACCATACAAGGTCATCGGCCTCAGCGAGCTCCAGAGTGTCTACGACATGATGCACGCCGGCAATGTCGTCGGTCGCTACGTTGTCGACAACAGCCGATAAAGCAACTGTCTGCCTAACGAGCTTTTGTTGCAAGCGAGTGAATGAGATTATGAGTTTTCCAATCGGAATGGGTAGCTGATGGAGTTCCGGCTGATGGGTTATTAATCGTCCATGTTTTGGAAACCAATGAAAGGGACCTAGAAAGTGAAGAGGGGTTGAAAATAGGTTACCCATGTACAAAAAGCTACACAATTAACAATTATTGTTACAACCATCTATCTTGATCCCACTTGTTCTGTGAATGAACTGATGAAACTGAGAATTGTTTGTGCATCTTACGTCGTTTTCGGATTGTCAAAATTGCCGCCTATATAAGGGATGATTTTTGGGCATGCTCGTATATGTACACCCTAGCCAGCAATCCTACCTAGAAAACACAAGTCATTCTACTTTGATCAGATCCATGCAACACCAATAACACTAGGCAGGTACATCATGTCAACCTAATTGAATAGGCAGAGAAATGAAGGAATTGTGTATAAATCACCGTTTGAGAGCACATAATGCTTCGGCAGTCCTGTATGCTAGAAATTCGACAATTCCCTTCGTTCCCAAGTAGTTCGTTGTTTTCACCACTCCGATTCATTTCCCTGGCCTCATAGTAAAAACAGTTGGGCAACGATGACCTCTGCAACATCGCAGCCGACCGGTGCTCCCACGACGTTCATCATCTCTCCGGAGTTGAATCTGTCTGAGTATAATCTCTCTATCCCAGAATACCTCGCCGTCCACCCGTCCGTTCACCGTGTTGGAGCAAGCGTCATCGTGTTTCACGGGCCCCGTATGCTGCTCATCAGGAGAGCACCGCACGACTTTCTGCCCTTGAAGTACTTACACCTCCTCCCTGCCCCATTCGCAGATATAAGGCCATACTAATATAGACCAAAAAACCAGATGGGAGGTCCCCGGCGGCGCCACAGAGCACACGGATGCTACACTGCTGCACGCGGGCGCCCGCGAGCTGTGGGAGGAGGCCGGGCTGCGCATGGCGAGCGTGCGGCGGTGCGTAGACGCGACCCGGGGGTTCGTCGACGGCGGGAAGCGGTGGCGGTTGATCACGTTCGAGGCGGAGGTGGACGGGGGAGACGGCGAGGCGCCGCCGCCCGTCACACTCGACCCGGAAGAGCATGTAGCGTATCTGTGGGCGACGGAAGAGGAGGTGCGCGCTCGCCGGTGTGGGGACGTCGAGCTGGATTTTGCGTTCAAGGAGTTCGCGGATATGATCATGGGTGCCTTTGAGGAGAGGAATCGGGGGAAGAAAGTAGACTCATAATCTCAACCGTGATGTTCTGCATCGTGAAGAGACATGTACGTAGTTGCCAAACTTTTGGGTCAACTTAGAATAATCTCAGCAAAGGTCAAATTCAAGCAGCTCGACAAAATCACTGTCACATGTACAACGTATTGGCTGCCTTGAAGCGTCTTGACATTTCTTTTCCTTGTAACTAGGCTCCGTCCAACGCTGCTTTTCCTTACATAAATGGCTTTTCTAGCACAAACCAAAGCCGCCTTGCCGTTATCATGCCTGTTCTTTCTACGACCCGCCAGGACCTCCCAAGAGCGCAAATCTTCGTACGATACCAGGTCCATATTCTTGATACTGTAGACTAATTAGTTGCGGCTCAATGAGTTTGCTGTATTTCACATACCTCTGCCTTTGTGTGGCAGTACGACTTGAATTCCGGTGTTTGTCCAAGCAGAGAACCTCCGAACCAAGGACCGTGCCTTTGCCTCTTGTGTGTGATGACCTGAACCTCTAGACCACCACTCTTTGCGCCACCGCTACGGACCTCACTAGCCCGGATTCTAGCATCCACTAGCTGCTTGATATCCCTCTGTAGTCTGCGTCCGAAGTCTTTGTACAAGGTGCTTCCGCCAGACAGCACAATATTCTTGTACAGGCCCCGACGCACATCGATGGGCGAGGACTGGATGACACCGTCAACGACAACCGGGAGAGGCGTCAGGAAATCGGAGGAGTAGATTTCGGGATTGAAGAAAATCTCGGGGGCCAAGAAACGCTCGTATCCAACATCCACGCTGACCTGCCTACCACCGGGCTGTGTGACACTGTGCTTAACGAAGCGCGTAGGGTCGCGGTCGTAGCGGGAGAACTCCTTGACGATATCCGGGCAAACATATGCGTACTCCTCCTTGATCTCCTGAGCAGTTTTCAGAGAAGAATCAGGCTCGCCTCGATCACGAAGTAGCGATTGAACGAAGTAGGTGATATCGCGACCTGCTATGGGAATAGACTTGATCGAAGATCCGATCACATAGCCCTCTGCTACTGGAATGACGTGGGTGACACCGTCTCCCGAATCAATGACTGTACCAGTCAACGATCGATCCTGCACCTTGGACGATGTCCATGAGGCTGCGAGAGCAAGCACTGCTTGGACGGCAATATATAGGCCGGCACAGTTGAATGACTCGAAGAAGATTTCGGCGGTGTTCTCGCGGTTCTCGGGCGGGTTCAGAGGCTATGAAGTCGTCAGCGTCATCCTTTGAAAGAGTTCCGACATTCCTCACCGGCTCGGTGAGTAGGAAATAGTGATCCTCCGGCTCTACCCTCAGGTATTTGAAGATGGAATTGGACCAGAACCGTTCCATATGATCCTGCATGATCATCAGCACAAAGTTGTAGCGCTCCGATCTTTCGAGTACGAACCCAATTCTCTATTTGTCCATGTCTGATGGGGTAGTGAAGACCATAACCTGAGATATTAGCATCCCGCCTTGTGCAGTCGGCACGGCTCCGAGCTTACCAGGACCGTTAGCTGCCGAAAGAGCCTCATCACCGATAAAGAAGTCTAGGTCTTCGGTGCCTCGCTTCGAGTTGAGATGTCCCGTGGGCCCAGCGCCGCCAGTCAGAAACGATGGCTTGTTTGCAACAGCGGGACGTCCAGAGCCCGCACTTCCGGCGCCACCTGCTGGGCCCTTGGTCGCAATCGCAGTCGGAAATACGAAGGATGGAGAGTCGTTACCGGCGAAACCTAGATGCGTGCGCAAGTTAGCGAGGCACCCAAAGAGAACCTTTTGACGCCCTTCAACGAGTTCATACCTAGCTTTGAAAAACCCGTGCCGCTGGAGATCAGAGAATGTTAGCGATCGTATACTAGAGATGTGGAGGTGACGACAGCACCCGCCCCCCAGCTTCGTAAGCGGGGTTAGTGTCGGGCTATCAGGAGAACGTACTTGTCCATGACAACGGCAGGAGTTTGGCTAGCCATGATGAAAGAGGTTGGAGCTTCGCAGAGCTCCGGGGTCTCCTATCACGATCTGTCGCGGAAGTTGTAAGATGAAGGAATTTGGTGGGGTTGATGCTGATGGTGGTGATGGTGGGAGTTGACCTGGAGGTCGGGCCAAATTACGTTGCGTGCCTGCTCAGCCAAGCTTCAACGTGCGGCTGTGCGTCTGGTAGCCCCGCTACGGCTGGCGGAATCGACCAATGATGCAGCTTCGAGCTTCATGCTTGTCTCTATTAGTTCTCTTGAAGCTTCAACTGAACAACCTCGTGCTCTTACACTCTAACAAGTCTCACCAAGATGTCCAACATAAATCCTCTTGATGTGTCATGAATATAGCTTAGATTTCCTCTGAATTGAGCGTTAAGATTGGACTTGACGCCGCAATCGCCCTTTCATCAAGTCATATACTCCTCTCTCAATAACTGACAGGACAGAATCGAGGCCATCATGGATGGAAGGCACGTTTTGCCCTTCCTCTTGCCCTTGCCGCCTTCTACTTTAAGCGCCTCCGCAGACAACTCATAGACTTGATGCCGGAGGAATTGCTCTACCTAGGCCCCAAACTTGGAAGCAGCTCCCACTCTGGCATTTGAATCCATCCTACAATAATTTCCTCCGATATACCTATGCCGTTTGCTCAGCATTCGATATCATCTCTCACAGATATTTGCCTCTTCTCCAGCGAAGGCAGTATCAAACACCTCAACAATCTTATTGTGCATTTCTTTTGACCCATGAGACTCACATCTTGCTCTAAGGTCTGACAGCATCTTTAATCCACTCCTGCTCTGCCTCCTGCTTTGTTTAAGCCCACGCAGACAACAATAAGATCCTAGGAGCATACGCCTTCACAGGCTTTCGACAAATTTCGATAACTTCTTATTGAAAGCCAACGAGTGAAATTTGGAGGAGCTTCATGTGTGTTTTGGTGCTTTGAAATTTTGGCGCCTTCAGATTTCCCGGCGCGTCCTGCGACAACACCTGTGCCTTGTTTAGGTTGCAAAGTCGCTCTCCATGACAGAACACCACACGGATGAGCTGCACCTCGTCCCGACCTCCTCACTCAAAAATCTTTCACGACTTAGCTCACCCGGCCCTATAACGCAAGACTCACCACTCCTCCTCGCAGATCTCCATATTGATGATCAGACCGACGACAGTTCAACGACAATGGACTCCCCAGCAGATGGCCACGAATCGTCAGACGGCAGTGCTTCATTCGAAGGCTTCACCTCTAACTCTCCAATATCAGCCACAGGTGTTGATGGAACAGTCGATAAAGTGCTAAAGCATGGAAGCAAGCGCCCAGTCACTGCCATTTTTGTTCATGCTGGAGCCGGCTACCACAGCGTCCAGAATGAACAGGTCCATCTACAGGCATGCTCCGAGTATGTCCTCGCCAAATGCATTCTAATCAGGGAAGTAAGCAGCTAATGATCACAGTGCCTCCCGAATTGCCATGCAGCTACTCAAGAAAGGATGCACAGCTGTCGAGGCCGTGGAGATAGCAGTTCGAATCCTCGAGGACAAGGAAGTCACAAACGCCGGCTTTGGAAGCAACCTCACTGAAGATGGCAATGTTGAATGTGATGCAACTATTGTTGATCACTTGGGCCGAAGTGGTGCTTGTGGTGCTGTGCCAAGTAAGGTCCTGTAGACCGTTTGATATCTTACCAAGCTTATTTTGCCCCAGACATCAAGAATCCAGTTTCATTGGCGAAGTTGATATTGGACCACAGTGCCAAGCCGATGTCACTGCGACGAGTGCCGCCCAACATCCTCGTTAGAGATGGGGCGAAGGAGTTCGCTGTCGAGCACGGCATGGCTGCCATCCCAAACCAATATCTTGTGTCAAAGAACGCCAAGCACCGGTACGAGCAGTGGAGCGAAGATCTCTCCAAGGCCGCAGAGCAAGAGAAGAAGGCCAAGCATCGTGCCTCGTCTGGAGGACGGCCGTTGTCTCCTGATGACGCAGAGAAGGTCACGGAGCAGAAATATCCGCACCTATCGAGCCATCTTGGTGACCATATCAACGCCATACTCACAGGCACCTGGAACGAAGGCCAGGCAGACTCTCCCTCACACAGCTCACCTGGTGAGAACGGAGAATCGCCTACGACCCCGGGCATATCCTCACGGCCTCCAACCTCAGTCCGCCAGGAAACCCCTACCGAAGCTGGAGACAATGGAAACCCACGTAGCCCTATTGACGCTCCTCAACGCCGATCGCCAACGCCAGTTACTAAGCGAGCGAGGGTTTCCTCCCACCAGAACGATGAGCCCGTGCTCTTTACTGTAGCTTCCACCGCGACTCAGACGGCGCCGTTGATTAATTCCAATCATGATGGATCTGTAAGCTCTGTAGAGAGTGATTCAAAGGATACAGATGCACCACAGGGCACCAAACGCTCAGCGGAAGCGCTGGAGACACAGCCCGTCGACCTATCGTTCAGAGTCGGCCAACAAGACCTCATCACAGATACTGTGGGAGCTATTGCGATTGACAAGCTGGGAAACATTGCAGCTGCATCTTCATCTGGCGGTATCGGAATGAAGCATAGCGGTCGAGTCGGACCGGCTGCTCTTGTTGGCATTGGAACTGCTGTTCTTCCCGTAGATCCCGACGATCATGACGGGACTACGGTGGCGGCAGTGACCAGTGGCACAGGAGAGCATATGGTCCCAACCATGGCTTCATACAAGTGCGCCGACCGGCTGTACAATAACACGCGTCGTGGGCCTCGCGGCATAGACATTGAGGAGTTCGATGAAGAGGCCATTATGGATTCCTTTATCCTCGACGACTTCATGGCACATCCGGGAGTGAAGAACCAGTTCTCTGCTGCGGCTATTGGCGTAATGGCCGTCAAGAAGTCTATCCGCGGCTATTATCTCTACTTCTCCCACAACACCGATTCTTTCGCACTGGCATCGATGTCATCCAAGGATCAAGAGCCATTGTGTGTCATGTCTCGACTCGGAGAGATTCGCCACGCCCCTGCCCATGGGGCAAGAAAGATTTCCATCGACTAAATCGCCTCACCTAGGAAACTTCAACACGATTGTATAATACACAGGATAGAGCCATACCCCTATAGACCAGGAGTTTTAGGCTTTCAGATAGATAGAAGGGGTTTGTGCAATTCAGGCACATTTGACAGCGTCGCTGGTCTGAGGCATCCAGATTGAACAAATGAAAATCGGAGGACTCTTTGAGTCCTGCAAAGACAGTTTTCAATGAGGCGCCTACTCTAATACACATAGAGCACACAGAGACATAGTTCATAAGGGTATATTTCCCTGCCTGATAGCTATCCTTGCCATGCATTTTGTGACCCAGAGTGTGGCCCATACATATGATGTTTTCCCCTGGACAAGAAATTCCATTTGTCCAATCCATTCCACCCTTTGACGCCTTGCTTACTATAATTCTTATGATCATACAGTAGTCTACATGCTTTCTTTCCGGAGAATTTCTCTTTGACTCTTTTATCAAGTGTAACATTTCCATTAATCTCACCCTGGTCTCGGCGTGCCCGTTGCACTCCCCGTTTCTTCTCTTCCCTCGCCGTTGATGCCCAACCGCCTCTTCTTCTTCTTTCTCTGCCGTGGCACCACGGCCGGCTTGGCACCATAGCTGCCCAGTGACAGCTTCGTCCCGCACGTCAGGCACTCCGCATTCTCTGGCACCTCGCAGAAGATGCTCAGGCAAATACTGCACACGAACCCCGTGTCGACTACCCTGCGGTGACAGAAACACGCCGCTCGAAAGTCCACCACGTCCGTCGACGGGCTGACTAGCTGGTTGAGACTGGCCTCGTCCCTCGCGCCTCCCGTGCCCGTCCCCGCGCCGCCTGCCGTTGGCGCCGACGAGGAGGCGAACCCGAACATCAGGTACGACAGCAGGCCCTGCGGCTCCTTGGCCTCGAGGAAGGTGCCCCGCGTGATGAAGCTCGCCTGCTGCAGGAAGGTGGCGGAGCCGCGCAGGGCCAGCGTGTCGATGGCGATGCCGGCGTGGGCGGCCGCGAAGACGGCGTTCATGGTGGGTATGTACTGCGATGCGGCGCTGTCGGACACGCTGACGACGAGGATGCGTGCGTGCAGGCCGGCTAGGGCTCCCGTGTCGGCGGTGACGGTCGTGGGGTTGTTCGCGGAGGGGACGGACTTGGTTGCGGTCAGGGCGATGGACGCCTTGTTGATGTGACTGAGGGCGAGGGTTAGGGCGCCGGAGATCTGGGTCGTGGTGGTGAACAGGTCAGACTCGGTGGTGGCGGTGATGAGCTCGCGGAGGGACTTGAGGAGCGAGTTCTCAATCTCGGCGAACTGGGGGTACTTGTTGGCGGACTGCCGCTTCTGCTTCGGTGCAGGAGCATCCACGTCCGTCATCTCAACATCTTCGGAAGTCTTTGAGGATTTTTTTGCTTCTACAGGGTTTGGATACAGCCATACTGCACGGTTTGTGTGGGATGCTATTATAGCGACCGAGTTGGCGTTGCTGAAGGCGAGGTGTGAGTTTACGAAGACGAGGATGTTGGCGATGGCCTTGGAGATGGGCAGGACATTGTTAATGGCAGCCCATGCCCTGGGATTTGTGTCGAGGATGATGGTGCATAGCGAGGGAGTCTCCTCGGTGGTGTAGATCTCGTAGTGGCTGGTGGCATCGACAGCATCCATTGTGGACCCCTCTGCTGCCGGCCATTCGAGGTTGTAAAGGTGGAGGGGAAGTCAAGGGAATATTGATGATGTGACGATGCTCACTCAACTTTTGAGCTTGCCTGGCTAGTCTATCCTTGGAAGAGCTTCATAGTGGGACCGTGCGTCAGCGCCCCTGCCGGCAGCCTGCCAGCAATCATTAGTGAGAGATGCCGCGGAAGTTTCAGCGCTACTGCGGCCCACACGTGATGACACTTGGGCGGTTAGCGGGACCTTGCCCCTCCAAAAGGTTTGTTCTCGGTCGAGTTATTTATAAGGCACACCCCTACCTAGCACAAGCTGTGGTGTGGAGGGGCAGCGGGAAGTGAGCAAAAAGAAACACATGCCACCTTTTCTTACATGTAACATAGAGCATATTTCGACACGCAAGCTGTGAGACGCCACCAAATAAGGGCCCGTTCAAGAGAGGCGAGGGTTTCATATATATTTAGAGACCGTCTCCCCGCCTGAGTTCCTAGGGCATCTTTTTTTCTCTCAATTTTCCCATTTGCATCTCATTCTCCGTGGAGCTAGCGCAATGGAGACTGTCATTGAGACCGGAGGCAAGAAGCTGGAGGAGCTCGGGAGGGAGGACCAGACTCTGCTGCTGTTTGCGCGATTAATGGAAGGAGGGCAAGAAGACGACGAAACATGCAGCGAGCTGGACAAGCTGACGAAGCTTCTGAGTGATGATCTGGATGCAACAAAAAAGGGCGAGGAGTCGATATGTAAAGTCATCGACGGAGACTGTGTCGACACTTTCGTCTGCTACCTGGACATGAGGCAGACTGAGGTCGTCCGGGGCCACGCCACGCTTTTGACATCTGCATACCTCAAGGCAGCAGGAGACGACGGATCGAAGAAGCTTTCAGAGTTCTTCTATGCCAGAGTGAAGAGGGGCACTTACGATGACTACATCGTCGCTTTTTGTGTGGCGGCCGCCATATTTCCAATCGTCCCGGATCTGACTTCCGAACTGTTCCTCAGCGAGGGATTTCTCTCCAGCCTCGGGCCGCTTATGAGGCGGAAGTGGAAGAGCAGGAAGGTCGAAACGGCATGCCTTGAGATGCTGAACGCCGCATGCATGAATACGCCATGCCGAGAAGCTGTACAGAAATACTGTGCAGAGTGGTTAGAGGAGATCGTCGACCAAGATGTCAACGACGCAGTCAAGATGTACACATCCGATCCGGATGTTCAGATCACAGAAGGCTCGATATCTATGCGGAGGCATTCGGAGCAGGTTCAACACCTGGCAGCAGTCATCTTGACCAAGATAAGGGTTAGCCATCCTACCAATGCCGCGCACTCTCCTGTACCAGTCATTGGCCCAGCCTAGAATGTCTCACTGACACTCAGGCCGCAGGCAGTACAAGCACCGCCTGCGCCCGGACAAACTGAAGGGCGGATTCAGCAGGCCAGTACGAGCATTGAAGAGCTGTCGAAAATGTTCACAGATATGCTTTTGAAGGATCCGGAGCATACGCGAAATAACTCCGTGGAGGGCTTGGCTTATGCCACCCTACAACCAACAATCAAAGAGGAAGTCGCCAAGAACAAAGATTTGCTCAAGAGTCTTGTGCAGACTTTGAAGGACGCACCGCCAAAGTCACCGCTCACGTACGGAGCTCTCAGTATATTCGTCAACCTCACTCGCTATCAGCCAACCCAGTCGGAGGAAGAGAAGAGAATGAATCAGCTCAAGGCATATGCAAATGCTGCAGGGAAGATAGCACACAACCCTCTAAACGACAACGACCATGTCTCTGAACGATGCAAGCGGGTTTATGAAGCAGGCATCACCCCAGTACTAGTATCACACAGCAAGAACGGTTCAGTCGCCTCACTATCACTTATTATAGCCGTTATCTACTCCCTCTCCATGACACCAAGTCTCCGTGGTCAATTGGCTCAGCAAGGAGCTGTCCGCCTCCTGATAGCGGCATGGACCGCCCTGCCGGAAAGTGAGAATCAGTCACGGCGGGTGGCCGCCCAGGCCCTGGCACGCATTCTCATATCGACAAACCCGTCTCTTGTCTTTGGAGGGACTCGCCCCACTCCTCAAAGCGCAGCCATTCGACCTCTCGTGTCCATTATCGCGCCAGATCCGAACGCTGAAACACGCGATCTTCTTCCAACATTTGAGGCGCTCATGGCCTTGACTAACCTTGCCTCTACCGATGATGATACCCGGCGCAGCATTGTCCGGACAGCGTGGGCCGACATAGAAGATCAGCTGCTCTCTTCAAACCATCTTGTCACCAAGGCAGCGGTAGAGCTCGTGTGCAACTTGGTGCAAACCGTCGATGCCATGGCCTTGTACGCCGATGGCAGCGTCAAGGCCCGCGACCGGCTACACATCCTGGTTGCGCTGGCCGACGCCGAGGACGAAGGCACTCGGAGCGGTGCAGGAGGTGCACTTGCCACACTGACAGGCGTCGAAGATGTCGTCAGGGCCATCGTGGCCCGCGACAGGGGCGTGGAGATTGTACTTGGCTTGTGTGCCGACGACAGCGAGGATCTCAGACATAGAGGAGTTTTCGTACTTTACAATATGGTGTCTGCGGAGGGCGAGGCGGGTAGATTGGCCAGAGAGAAGATCAAGGCTTCCAATGGCATTGAGATATTAACCGAGAGCGCGAAGAAGAGTAGACGGCCAGAGGTGTTGGATGTGACTGTCCAAGCACTCAAGGCACTGATTGAAGAAAATTGATAGAGGGAATGCATGGCATATTGAACAAGTCACATGGGTGGGCTTTCATGGCTTGGAGGGAATGGTCAAAATTGTCGAGTGCTCGGTCATTGCAGGGTGTTATGTTATATTATCAGGGTAGCAGGAGCCTCCATGGCGTATTCTCATTATTGAGCTTTCTTTTAGCTACCTGTTATAGGAGCGACATCCCCTCAACCCAGTATCGCAGCCTTTGCATTACCGAAGTAGCAACAGCCAGAGTTTTAAGTCTAGGTTGGGGCACCGGGCGGTGACCATCGAACGAGCTCCTAGCTCTCGACTCGGTTTAGCACCGCTACGCCTTCAACATGTCCCGTCTGAGGGAAGAAGTCGAACCCACGTAGGCTCTCGATCTCATATCGCGTACCACCGATAGCCTTTTCCTCGCTGCTACCAGCGCCACCGTCGACCTCGCCCCTGACCAGCACGCCGACATCTCGCGCCTGCGTATGCACGTTGCAGCTGACGTACAGAATACGCTTGGGCCCGAAGCGCAGCAGCTGGCTCAGGAAGCTGGCGTCACAGCCCTTGCGCGGCGGATCGAGCACGACCACCGTCTCATCGGGGTCGTACGTGACGCTCTTGAACAGCTCGGGCGCGTCGGCGGCGATGAAGCGGCACTGCTCCTCCTTGAGGGAGTTGAGCGCGGCGTTCTTGCGCGCAAAGTCGATGGACTTGTCGGCGATATCGATGCCGACGCTGCCGCCGGAGAAAAGCGAGGACAGTGTGATGGTGAAGAGGCCCGAGCCGGAGTAAGCGTCAATCAGGTAGCGGATGGGTTTGGCGTCTGGTGACTTGGACGGCGGAAGGGCTTGGGAGCGGACGTAGTCTGTAAAGGGAGACAGGATGGAATTGTTGTTCTGGAAGAAGGCGCCCGCCGGGTTGGTGAAGACGAAGTCGTCGATATACTCGGTGGACACGGCGTTGTTATCGGTGATGCACGACTTGATGTCGGTATACTTGTCCGTCTCTACTAAGACGGAGTGGGATGGTATGGTCTCCGATAGCGCTGGGACTGGAGCCTCGGTATCGCCATTTGCAGCTGCTTTAGGGATGCGTTTTGTGTCTTCTCGTAGTAAGATGGTGGCACCTCTCTCATATTTGCCAAACTCGGCAGCCATCCGCTCTCGCTCTCGTGTCAACCCTCTCCGCACTGCTTCAGTACCAATCGGACAATCCTCGATATCCATGGTTTTCCTTGACCCCTTTAGCATGAAGCCAAAGTCTGGCTTCTCTGCGAAACGCCTGTTCTTATCGCGTTTACCTCCTGGCGGACCATCAAAGTGCGGCGTCAGTTTCGTGCGGTAATTGTACTGCAGCGGACTGCCAATGGTGTCTAGTATCTGAGGGACCAGCTCAGGCGGCAGCTGGGAGAAGTTGCGGTATGCCTTCTCCACGATCCTCCGCTTGATCTTCAGTTGCTCTGCATAGTCGAGCATCTGGAATTGACAGCCTCCGCATTTGGTGAAGTACTTGCACTGTATCCGGCTGTCGTCTCGGAGAGGCGACGGCTTCGTTACTGATATGAAATCTGCGACGGAATACTGCTCTTGAGTTAGATGGCGATATGCCTTCACCTTGACAGTGTCGCCCGGCACTGCGAATGGCACCACGTAGATCTGATTTGAACCTGGCTGTCGCGCCAAGGCATCACCGGTTGATGACAGTTCCACAACTTCGACCTCAATCTCACTACCGGGTTCAGGCAGACTGTTCTGGGCCTCTTCCTGTGACGGCGCTTCGGTTCCATCTTCTGAAAGCTTCTGAGCTGCCAGCATAGACTGAATATCTGCAAGCAAGATCTCCTCATGAGAACCCTCCTTCACGGGCTTCTTCCTCTGCTTTCTGAACCTCTTCTGGTGCGGGCCTCCACCATTTGCACGTGGTCTCTTGCCGTGCATATTTTTGGTGTCTTGCCTCGATGAGGCAGGCTCCACAGGAGCTTGAGCCTGTGAGACGGCAGCTGATGCCATGGTTAACGCCCTTCGTGCCCAAGACGTTGTTGAAATGTTCACCTGATGTCGAGATACGAATGATGACACCGTCAATTTTGGTACGTGTCTGAAGATGCTGGTTCGCATCGAAACTCCACCCAGGATGTTTGTTAGACAATTATATTTAAGCTGGGAGCTATTTCTTGAGTCGGGCAGTCCGAATCAGAGTCTGCAAAATCCCACAGCCAGTCATCATTCTTGGATTTGCGACGGCGTGGCACCTTGAATTTGGGGCCAATCACAGAGTAGCTGTGCTTGCAAAGAGCCCCTAGGCTGGTTTAGGTTTAGTCTACAGTGGTGCGATTCCGGTACTCGCAGGCTCTCGCAGGGCCCCAGCGATTACTTAAACTCTGAGATACCAGCGGGTGGCCGATAGGTGGGAGCGGGTGGCTTATCAGTTGCCGTTCCCGTGGTTGCTTCACCTGCTCGAAATGGGCGTCCCGGGAACGTCATAGAGCTTCTTTGATAGACTGCAACCTTCACTCCTGGTAGTCTTTTCTTATATGTGTCCCTTTCATTATGCTGAATTCATCGTCATAACATTGCTATTCTCGAAAATAATTGTTTTTTTGGCGGCACTGGCTCGGCCAGCAATCCGTTCTCTTTGAGGAATCTCATGGTTGAGGGCAGCTGGTTGGCTTATAAATTCACACAATGAGTGAGGGCAACACCACACTCCCAAGCACGCAATAGCGGCGAATACTGATGCTATCCCTCCCCAGAGTCCATAAGAGGCTTCAGCCTTCCCTTGTTAATCATTTATCATGCGATTTCAGGCACCGCATTCCCGTTTCAGGGCGTCACCCTGCCCGTCCAGGGTTCCAAGGGCGCGGTAGCCAGTGAGAGCGCGATATGCTCCCAGATAGGGATTGATCTGATTGCGCGCGGAGTACGTCAGATCTTTACATCCTTCCGTCTTATTAGACCCGCGGAATATCAATCGTTAATTGATTGATTAAATGAATCGGTGGAATGAATGAATGACTGACGGGTGCACAGGGCAATGCAGCTGATGCCATGGTGGGCACGACGCTATGCGTCGGTGTCATCGGCATGTATCACAGCGGTATTGGCGGTGGTGGGTTCATCTTGATACGTGATGCAGATGGCAATTATGAGTCCATCGACTATCGAGAAACTGCGCCAGCGGCTGCTTATGAGGAGATGTACCAGGGTAACATACTGGGAAGTCTTCTGGGCGGTTTAGCTGCAGGTGTGCCCGGAGAATTGCGTGGGTTGGAGTACTTGCACAACAAGTATGGTGTAAGTGTAGTCGCCAGTGACACGATGCACAAGCCATTCTGACCTAAGCTACACAGGCTTTACCGTGGCGAGCAGTTGTCAACCCTGCAATTCATGTTGCTAGGGACGGCTTTGAAGGTATGTCAGCAGAAAATGATCCTGGGGTCCCTCACAGCTACTAACCTTGGTCAGTTTCCGAGGATCTTGTTCGATACATGGATGCCGGGGCTTCGAACCCTCCTGGCAACTTTCTCGTGGAAGATCCTGTCTGGGCTGAGGACTTTGCGCCTAATGGTACACTCCTAAAGCGCGGGGACACTATCACTAGGAAACGATATGCCGAGTAAGATTTATGGGCTTACTTGACCGATCCTGTGCTAATTCTTGTAGCACACTTGAAAAAGTTGCCAAATATGGCGCCGATGCCTTTTACCAAGGAGAGATAGGTATGATGCCAGACTCTCAAGCAGGATCATGCTGACCTTGATTAGCCGAATCAATTGTCAAAGCCATTCAGGATACCAATGGTACAATGACGTTGTATGATTTGAAGAATTACAAAGCTCTCATTAAGCGCCCCATCAGCATTGACTTCAGGGGCAAGAAGTTGTACACGACGAGCGCTCCGAGTAGCGGTTCCGTTATGCTCAGCATTTTGAAAACGATGGAGCAGTATGACCCGGATGATATCCAGGATGTTAACCTCACCACGCACCGGTTCGGCGAAGCTATGCGCTTCGCATACGGCGCGCGGTTGGAGCTCGGCGATCCGGACTTCGTGAGCAACATCGAGTTATACGAGGACGTCATGCTCAGCAAACGCAAAGCGAAGGAGATTCGCAATCGTATCATCGATAACAGCACTCAGCCAATCGAGGAGTATAACCCGAAGGCTATCCACGCAGTGGAAGATCATGGCACGTCGCACATTGTGGCAGCTGACGCAGCAGGCATGGTAGTCACTTCCACTACGACAATCAATACTCTCTTCGGGTCGCAGGTCATGACCCCTGACACGGGCATCATCCTCAACAACGAGATGAACGACTTCTCTATTCCCGGTGTCCGGAATGAGTTCGGCTTTGTGCCTACAGCGGCCAACTATATTCGGCCTAACAAGCGACCGCTATCCTCCATCACGCCCATCATAGCCGAGCACGCCAATGGTACGGTGTTCTTCACCACTGGCGCCGCCGGCGGGAGCCGTATTATTAGCGCGACTACCCAGGTGGCGTGGCATGTGCTGGAGCACGGCATGACCATGGCGGAGGCGATTGCCGCACCGCGGCTGCACGATCAGCTCATGCCCAATCAGGTTACGTTTGAGTACACATACGACAATGGGACCGTAGAGAGCATGGTAGAGAAAGGCCACAATGTGACGTGGGTTAGGCTCGGCGTCAGCGCTGTCCAAGGGATTCGAATGCTATGGAACGGTTCTTTCGAAGCTGCCAGTGAGATGCGACAGAAGAACAGCGGCGGTCGTTCAATTTGATTGTCTCACAAATGACATCCAGATCAGAGGGGCACACGAGATATACCATGTATAGATATAGAGTCAGGAGCATATGCGTGATCGGTTTCTTTTATATCACTTCTTCTCTGAACGAGATGTGAGCTATGGGCTTATCCATAGACCTCCTCTATGCAACACCGAGTACCTTTACGTGTATCTATGACCGCCACAACAATGCTGGTCTTTCTGGCTCCCTTTGATCAAATGATTACACAAAATAATACAACATACAGTTACCGAGAATCCCAAAAGGAAAGGGGGTATCCATATAGTCTATGCAGTTAGTAGCGGAAGAGAGAAATCATGCGGTCATGGCCACCAGCTTCTCCATCTGCTCGATCCATTTCTTCGCAAACTCCTCCTCAGTGAAGCGCGTTGCGGATTGGCGAGCTCGCCGGCGGACGGCTAGAGGGTCAGGAAGAGAGAGGGCCTTCTCGTATCCCTCAGCAAACTCGGTTGGGGTCGTAGCATGGAAACCTAAGAAGAGTCAGCCATAGCCCCATATGGCTATTTGGAACCGCTATACATACCCGTCGGCTCGCCATCAACCTCTGTAACAATGTCCAACTTAGGACCACCACTGTCATGAACGACAGAAATCAGGCCGCTAGCCTGGTACTCGACAACTCCGATGCCGAAATGTTCATTCCACATTCCGTTGACACCGACGGACGCCTTTCTCAGCCACTCCAGGATCTCCGGCCACGAGGCGTCCAGGTGGAACTCGACCTGGTCCTGGATGTGCAGCTCATGAACTAGGAGGCGCAGCTTATACACCCGTTTCGAATCATGGTCGTCTCTAACACTACCGACGAGGACCAGCTTGGCTCCCTTCGCCGCCGTAGAGCCCGTCTTGACGAAGTCGGCGAACGATTGGAGGATGAGTTGGTGATTTTTCTCAGGTCGAAACTGTGCGATGTAGAGAATCACTTTTTCGCGACTCTTCTCACTCTCCTCCGAGACCTCAATCTCTTGGTTGAGCTCCTTGACTGCGCAGGGGGGGTACACCACTGCGATAGGTAGCTTTTGCTTCCGCCACGGACCCCAGAGCTTCTTGATATGGCCTTGAGTCCAGCTCGAATTGGTCATGACAACGTCCACGGTTGAGCCAACGAAGGAGTAGCACTTAGCAAAGGTCTCCCAGTATAACTTCTTCACAACGCCTCTGGCGCCAGTGCCCTGACCTGCATTGACGCCCTGGTCTCCAACAGCGGACTCGGGATCCAAGGACTCAAGCATATCGGTTGATATCGTCGGATAATGGACATATGCGCCTGTGGGAACATGCCGGAAAAGAAGCTTGCAGAAGCCAAGTGCAAAGGCATAGCCCATCGTATCGACAAACACGTCTGGAACCAGCAGAGAGAGGGCATCCCAGGCTAGGACAATCGATCCAAGAGACTGGCCTAATAGAGTGAAGTGTGGATAAGTTGAGGGCAAAACGAGATGTCGTGTTGAGAGATAAAGGAATTGGATTGTTGGGCCATGAAGTTGAATGTTGAACCTGGTCTACACGTTATGAGCGAAAAGTCATTAAGACTGCACCACAGTGCAAGACTCACCTTAACTCGGTCGAGGATGGCCTCCTTTTTGGCTTCGTGATCACCCGTGTAAACAACCACTTTAGCTCGAGGCCACCTCTTTTGTGTAGCTCGAATAGCAGCCCATAGGACTCTCTCACCACCTCCGCCGGCGTTGCTTGTCCTGTTAGCTCGAGTTCTTAGACCTCAAAGAAAACGGGCTTACCAGAATGGGTGGAAGAAGCCCACGACACCATCCCACTGCTTCTCGCCTGTCTGACCATTCGGGGAGCTGCCCACAGCATATGCCTCCACGTTCTCCCAGTCCCCATCAAGTGTCTTCTCGCCAGCTGTTTTCTTCTCTAAGTATGCTTTTTCATCTTCCTCCATAACCTCGAGGAGGCTCGTCCTCCGGCCCTCGGTCTTTCTTCGAAGATACCATCCTAATGCCGAGCCAATGCGTCGTGTAAGGAAGGGTAGAAGGTACGCAGTGAGGAAGGGAATTGTCGAGAGGGCCAGCAGACACCAGGTAATAGTCATAGGATGGTAGCCCAGGATAGTGGGCTTTGGGTGCTCACGCCCTGGCACCGACGATCCCGGCATGGTAACCAGGATGCGAGGGTGAGCAGTGCAGCTTGCTGATATATGGACCTGATCTTAAACTCTCCCGGGCAAGTTTGGGCCTAAAACTGGACGAACTAAAGAAAATGGCCGTCTGAGGCGTGTGAAAGAGCCGCGACACTCAGCACCATGCTCGTTGATGTCGACAGGTCAGGGACAAGGCGAGGTGCTTGCAGCTTGCTTGCATTTAAGCTGGAGGTGAGGCAAGCTGGCGGCAAACAAGCTCGCTCGTGTCTGTATGCACAAGCCCCACTGGCCGGCTGCCGGCACTACAGAAGGCCGCCAGCTGCGGCCCGTGCGGCCTCCTAGCTCCCTGTGCAAGCTGCTTATTGCAGGCGCCCTTGGATGCATCCTGGAGCTTTGTCAGGTCACTTGTGTTCTATCATGTGGTCCTCCTTGACTAACCCTACCTTTCACAAGGCCTATGCCTTTTCATGAACGGCGATTGACATGGCAATGTCAGTGCACATGGGCGGTCACTTGAGGCTTTCAGCCTCGCGGATTCGGCCTTTGCGGAATCTATCTTCTCATCATGAGAGGACATCATCCTTGACTGTGAAGAGTTGCACTCACCGGGTCCAAGGGAGAAGGCGCCTGCACATAGCTCCTTTCTTACAAGCTTCTGTTGAGGGGACAGAGCAACTCATCACCACCCTTCACACAGTCACAGGCACCCCGTGGTATGTCACACTACCATTGGTTGCCCTTGGTGTGAATGCCATTTTCAGGCTACCATTCATCGTCTATGCGCGGAAGATTGGTCAACGGAGAGGGAAGCTTGCCCCTGTACTACAGGCTTGGTATGCAAAGATCGTCCGGACAGTAGAGAGGGAGCCTATTCCTCCGTCAAGGAAAGCAAAAGAGGTTACCTCAAGATTCAACAAGACGTCGAAGAGGATATACAAGGAGTGGGGCTTGCAGCAATGGAGGATGCAGGGCAGTCTCTTCAGCCTTCCATTTTGGCTTGTCGCAATTGAGTCTATCAGAAGGCTATGCGGTGGACCTCGTGGCCTGATCGGCACTCTTGTCTTTGGAAAGAAGGAAGCTATTGACAATGGCAACGTCGTCTCTGCCACTGCATCCGCATCAAACCCTGCTGAGGTCATCTCATCAATGGACGTTGCAACTATCGAAGGTGTAACGGCTCCAGGGATAACGGATATCGCCATAGGCGCAGCAGACCCTACTCTTGCCACAGGTGGCTGCTTATGGTTTCCTAATCTCATGGAATCTGATCCTCTACACATTCTCCCGTGCTTACTCTCTGCCATGCTGGTAGTCAACATACTCTCTGGAACGAAAGGAAATAGGTTGGCTCTGTTTGGTCTTCAAGATCAAAAGGCTGAAGTTGATACAACCAGCGCTTCAAGCAAAGCCGCTTCGAAACAGAGTACAGCATCCGTTGAATCACCTGTACGCCGAGGACTACAGCGTGGCCTCATCATCCTTTCCCTCATGGTTGGTCCCGCCACATTGGATCTTCCGGCAGCACTTCATCTATACTGGCTATCGTCTGCTGGCTTCAGCTATTTACTTCACGAGGGACTGCGGCGCCTGATACCAACTACAACGACTTCGCTCAAGCCTGCAAGAGGCTTTGAATCACCCTTGATCAGACCACCTCCTCCGCCATGAATGATGGGGATAGTGTAATACAATGGATGTTATATTACGGCTGTAAATGGCCCTGTACAATAACGATGGTATGCTCGAGGCTAACGCCTGAAACGCCTGACAAATATACCCTACAATACAATGCGCTCTGACTCCACCTAGTCATATCCTCTACCCGAGGAAGATGGCCAGCAGGATAATCGTGAGAATCACCGCCAGGATCAGGAGCAGACAGCATGCCTTGCTCCGAGCATTCCTCTGATACCGTGCTGCCGCCCGTAACTCGTAGTCCGCACCTCGGGTGTCCGTCCGGACGTTCTCGACATTATCGGCAATGCTGTCCAACTGCTCGCCTTGCTCGGTTACGATCGTCGCAACTTGCTGGAACAGCACGTTGAGATCGCCAACACCCTGCTCGATATTGCGAATCTCCTCTTCTCGTTCGACGATCAGTGCATCTTGGAAGTCCACCTCATCCTGCGGGGCGAGCCGGGCAAGCTCCTGTTGTTGTTGTTGCTCTAAGCTCTCTGCTGGGACCGCCGCTCCGCCTTCCTCGTCAATCGCCGCACGCGCAGCTGATACGGAGGCTCGCTGCTTCTCAAGAGCTTGCCGCTGGAGATTCTGGAACTCGGACAAGGAAGATTGGAACTCGCGCGAGAGCTTCTGTTGCTTGTACTTTTGCGTCGGCTAATAGAAGTAGTTAGCCTCCCCTCTTTGTATATCCCACCAGAGTATCATACCGTAACGTCTTCCCATGTCTGGATCTTCTTGACACCCTCGCCGACCTCCTTGAACAGGTCGCGCGATTCCTCTAGCAAGTCATGCACGCGCTCCCGTACTCTAGCGGTGTCTCTCCGGGTTCCGAGGTGTCCAATCTCTGTCTGAAGTCGTGAAACGTTGCCGGTGATTGTGAAGAGCTTGTTCATCAAGTCTTGCGATAAGCGCTCAAACTCCGGGTCATCGGAGTACTCGGTGTTGTTGCCCCGTCGCGGCTGCGACTCAAGGGACGATAGCTGGTCGAACGACATCTTGAGCGGTAATGCACAGTTGAATCCCTCAATGAATGATTGTACGCCGAGCAGATGGGAAATGATTGAAAGAGTGAAAATAGATCGCTGAGGATCAAGTGCTTGTGATGTCCGCAACCTTGAAACTGAACTGCCCCGGGGACCGCTAATCGGCTGCCTTGCTAGGATGGATGGTGGCTGAGGTGACGGCAGCAGCAGCAAGCAGGCAGGTACGTAACAACCTGGCGAGGGGAAAAGGCACAGGCTCCACACACACACCACCTCGCCGAGCTTCCCACGTGATGCAGCCACACTTCCCCTACAAGGATGCCTTTTGGGCGCCGCGTTTCTACCGCGACGGGACCATTTTTATATTTACAACAAACGTCAGAGAATCTGCATTACACCAAGAGCTTTCCCTCTCTTTCGACAATGCCCAGCAACGATGGCCCCAGCACCAGTCAGGCGAGCTCCTTATAAGGACTTTCTACAGCCTGCGCTGCACAGACGTTTCTCAACAGCAGCTGCTATCCTGCTAGGAATAGCTTATGTGCAGGCTCTATTTCTTGGAAATCATAACTGTAAGTGTTTGCCATAGCTCCTCAAGAGCTGATGCTGACTTCTGCTGGTAGCTCTCTGGTTCTGGTTTCCCATTGGCCCCGCCGGCATTCGAACCGGCTTCCTTTTTCTCTGCAGCCTCTTCATCATTATCCTTCGAATCGCCCAGTATCATGTGGGGTTGCGAATCTCCGACTCGGCCTGCCAAACCTTTATGCAGAATGCCCTAAAGTCCCAAACCCTCGAGGCGCTTGTATCATATGGCTTGTCAAGCTGGCTATTCAGCCAAATCGGCCTGTGGTCGTTGGACAAGGAGAGCAACTTAAGCTGGATTCTATACAGCAGCGGGGATAGGGCGAGGCTGAACGAGAAACCTCTGTTCTTCACAACACACTTCGTCCTACTTGGCTTTGTTCAAGGCGCATACCATGTGCTGGTGGATCGAGACAGACTTACCCTCGGATCGGTGAAGGCCACTAAGGAGCTCACGGAAGCAGGCGGTAACAGTGCGAATCCGCTGAAACGCTTTGCCGAGCAAACGCCGTTTCTCGTACTCCCGGCGCTCACCTATTCGCTCGTTGCGATTGCTACAAGTCTCTTCTTCTACCCTCTACTCATTCGACCATTCGCATGGAGGACTGCTCTTACTTTCTTCCGCCCTTTTTACAGCCTTCCAAAGACCAACATGCTACCGGCTTCGATGCCTTTCACCATCATAGTTCTGGGCAGATGTCTCTGGTTGAGCTTCTTGTTATGCTTCTCTTGGTTGGCGGCAAACATCGCTTTCTCTATACTCATTGTTAAAGAGCCAATGAAGAATGGCAAGCCCCTGACCTCTGAATCGAAAGACCCCAATGGTAGTCTTCTGAATGGCTTGAAGAGCAAGAAGCTCTCAATCAAGGTATGGTGCTTTCCCCTTACATCCGCATACGTCACAGCTGATCGATAAAGTGTTTTGCTATGTGGGAGCTCGCCATTATCTCGCGCGACTTTGATGTGCGTCGGAAGGCAATTTACGAGGATCTTGAGCGGAAGGACGGGCCGATGTGGTCGCAAGTCTATGCCATTTGTCTCAACACAATCAAAAATATTGAGTTCAGAGTCGACAATTACGGAAAGGCTCCTGCAGAAGCTACCGCATCTGCAGCACCGTCCACAGATGTCCAAGCACCAACTCAGCGGGTCACCCAACCTTTGAGGAATGAGGATGTTCTAATACCGGCCTCGAAACGGAAATCGTTCCGTGGTGAGGTAGAGAAGGTTGTGAGTCAGGTTGTGACTTCCCCTGGGCAGCCCTCTCGCTTGAGTCCAATTGCGCAAAAGGCTGTGACGGATGTTAAGGGTACGCTATCCGCTATTAGGCAAGAGGTCACCGGATCGGGTGAAGCAGAAAGCCCATTCCAGATACAAATGCGCAAGCTCATAGCCTCGCCTGTTGGTTGGGCGTTCCGGCAGGAATTTGGAAGGAGACTCACTGCAGCGGTTCTGGGCGGCCCTTATGGAGAGCCTAGCCTTTACATTAATGCAGCAACCGCACTGACTCAATTGTCTGTGCAAAGTTTGACAGAGGACAGGTACGGAAATGTTCAGAGGGATGTGTCAAGCATCATTCGAACATTTACGGCTACAATAAAAAAGCTGGAAGCCTTCAAGGCGAGCTTCCCGGCCCACTGGACGGACGTGGGTGGCTCTAGGGAAGCCCCCGAGGTGGATCTGATCTTGGAGGCTCTGAAACTGGGTCTCAACCAGCTCATTACCGAGTTTGGTCCGTATAGCAAGGACTTGAGACTGAGCCTGACGGACATGCGGCTCGCTAGGGAAGCCGTTGGAGTGGCCAGTCACGAGGTGGTCAAGCAGCAAGAGATGAGCCAGATCCGATAGTATGAGGAGAAGGACTTCTTGAGCTGGCTAGACAGCATGTGACGATATTTGTATGCATACCATAGATCATGTCTGGGGA
The DNA here is from genome assembly GCF_000392275.1 of Phaeoacremonium minimum UCRPA7. Taxonomy (NCBI): domain Eukaryota; kingdom Fungi; phylum Ascomycota; class Sordariomycetes; order Togniniales; family Togniniaceae; genus Phaeoacremonium; species Phaeoacremonium minimum. Next base: position 186,959 of record NW_006920951.1, read on the forward strand.
TCGGCAAGGTTCAGGCTTCATAGAGACGGCCACCAGCCCAAATGGGATTTAAAAGTTCTAATACGATGCTTTACTGTCTCATGAGACTTATCAATATTCAACCTGGTTGTTTCCCGCCGTAGCAAACGTATGTGATGGATGCTTTGTGATACGAACATAGCTCTGCTCAGAGCTGAAATCTATATCCTGGCCTTGCTGTTTTTCCATCTATCACTCTTATATGTGTAACTCTTTTATACAACCTGGGGAGCTGTCCCTGCTTTTTTGTTCTTTGTCTAACCTTTCCGTGCATTTGGTCTTGACTGAGGACTGTGTAGGCGGGCACTAAATTAGTGGTGTGTGACCTCATATGCCACTCTCATTGGGCTAGGGAGTGGACCGCCAATCTTAGCGTGGCCGCCTCATCAGCTCCAGCTCGTTCCGGCTCAAAAGCAACTCCTTCCCTCCATCCCCATCGCACTTGGTTCGACTCCTGCGCACCAAAGGTCCTTGCGGGATGCTGTCAATGGAAGCGCAGAGCTTCTAGGGTGACAAGATGCTCCTTGCCTCTCACAACAGGCTTCACAGCACGCCTCCGCGGCTTGGAGACCGATCTGCTGAGCGCAGATCTGTATAGCTAGCATCATCATGTCTACCCGCCTAGTCTTCCGTATCATCTACAGGAGTGTCTACACCCTCCTCTGCTTCATCCTTCTCGTCCTCATACTCGTCACTCCCGGCGATGCGATCCGGCAAGCGCTACCTAAGCAGGCATACCACATCGTCATCATATCTGCCGCCTACATCGGTACAGTCCTTGTTGTTGGCTTCATCTACGCGGCGCGACTCTTCGTCAATCGCTCCATCCTGTCCTCCATACCCAAGTCATGGATCCCAATCGAGAAGGGCGATGTCAACAAACAAGTTCGCAAAATGATTGCCGCAAGTCTCAGCCGGAGTGCCGCTATCGCCTTCGAGTCTCGCCCGCGCGACACCTCCACGATCATGCCGGTCGATGTGGAGCCCGAGTATGAGGAGAAGGTGAAGGAGAATGGACATACAAAGCCGCATAAGAAGTCGCTGCATATGCTTAGGTTGAAGAAAACGGCCACGATGGAGGATGAATTGGGCATTACTCTGCCTCCACACAAGGCGGTTTGGGGAGAGATTGAGCATTTTGGATGGGCATCGCCGAACTCGCCTGATTTGCCCAACTTGCAGTACTCTACCGTCATCTCGGAACTGCCAAACTTGATCGAGGCGAAGGCTCTTACTCTGGCCCCGCCAGATCCGGAGTCTCTGGCTGATCCGCCCCTATTGGATCGCGAGGCTGTGGCTCTGCTGCAGAGGCCGGAGAGTATGGGACTGCGAGGTTATCTCACGCATTTGGCTGAGCTTGGGGTGTTGACAGCGTCACCTGCTGTCAGCGACTTCGTCTGCATGTACGAGTATGCGCGCTACTCCACACGACCCATCTCTATGGCGCGGTTCCGGGAACTGATGCACTTGTTCGCCGAGGTTCTGCGTGGAATGGAGAGCTTGGATCCCGCTGTTTTGAATCCTGTGGACGAGGATGATGCATCTTCAGAAAGCGACATTGACGATAATGCTCCACTTCAGACGAATCCGGGTACTCCGCGAAGCCAACGCAGTCAACATAGCTTCAGGAGTCAGCACAGTCTTGCGTCGGAGACCGGGAGCTCGAACAGTAGTGGATCACAGATTCGCCGACGGCCGCCTATGATAGCTCGCAATTCGTCGCAGAATACGTGGGCGCAGTATCGCACCGCACCGACAACGCCGAGAAGCAAGAGGACTGCGATATCGCGGACGTCCAGCGCGAACAGCTTTGCGCAGACACGGCATCCGTATCCCGCCAGTGCTTCATCCAGCTCGAGCACTCACTCTGGCTCTGGCGGGTCTGTCATTCGTCTGGCGGATCGAGCGGGGCCTGGCGAACTGCCGTATGTGCTTAGGCTGACGGATACGTACCATGATCAGCCGTTGGGCTGAGGGAGATGAATTACGAGATCACGATCCAGCCGGTTTTGGCCGTTGTTGTATAAAAGTTTTTGTTAAGTATATATTGTCTAATGCTAATACATTCTTGAAGGCCGTGGTCCGATTGCGCCTGTGATCGCTTTAAAAATGCATGGTGCTGTGGAATCATGGAGACAGCAAGAATGATAGCGACTGGGTGGTCGAAGCTGGTGCAACAAAACTCGATCAAAATCCCGTGCTGGTTGGGTTGATGGCGTAAGGCTTCCCGCAGTGACTTTTTGTTTCGATGCCTTCCGTTTTTGTCCTTCAAACGCCAGTCACGAAAATCAAGCACTTACTCTCCACCACCTAGAGCCCGGCTGCATACAGTCCTCACGACCGACCAAAACCAGTTCCGACTCAGTCCGTCACCGACAACCAAGCATCCCAGCGTTGACTGTGACTTAGCCAGACTACCTAACCCTATCTGGACGATACCGCGGTGGTAGTTGCGATGCACCATTAACGCTTTGGACTCGAAGCACACTAGCACGATGTTGTGGGGTTGCTGCACGTGGCACCACGGATCCAGTGCGTGCCTGATACACCTAGTTGTGGGAACACAAAGCGAGGCATGCTATCTTGCACAGCAAGCGTCAGCGCAGGAATGCCTTCACTGATGCTATGAACAGTATAGCCGATGGAAGCTCTCAGTGCACGCCCACCAAGGTCAATGACGGGCGTGGGTGTGCCGTTTATGATAGCGACTGCTGACGGGATTGGTATCGTCAAGGCGACGTTCCGACCCAGATGGATGAGGCTTGCACTATCGTCAAAGCAGGGTGCATAGGATTGGTTGTTGTTGTTGTTGTATCTGATGGTATTGGCCAGCACTCAGGATGTTGTCGCATCCGGACAAGGAGCGATAAAACGACGAGAAAAGATAAAGAGAGGAGCTTGTGCAGTGACACTTGCATACTGTTGTTGAGGTGTTGTGACAAGACGGCAATAGGAAATACGTGCTTGGATGTCGACGAGATGGAATCTGAACCGCATCAGAACTGATGGACGACGGAAAGAAGCGAACATCCTTACCATTTTTTGCCGGCATCATGCATCACAAGTCCAGTGTACGAAGGCCGAATGTCGACAATGAGCCTATCTCGGTTCGAATCTCGAGACTCAGCCTCCGAAATGGTTAGCCACCGATGTGATGGCGCTGTTGACTCTCGTGTTGCGTTCTGCCCGGTTGTTGGGATGTCCACCGATGAGGGTCACAGGGCCGTCTCTTGCCTGGTCTCTCATGAAGCTCTGCAGGCGCTGTCGCTGCATGCCGTGGGGATCGACCGCTGAGGCGCGGGGTAGAGGAACATGTCTGACAATACAGAGGGTTAGCAAGGCGGCTGGAAGCTATGGCAGACGACAGAGTTGCAGATAGGACACCAAGGAGGAATGACGTGGGGGGGATTTACCGACCCAGCGACAACTGACTCGGTCGAGGGCGCATCCATGATAAGAAGCCGAGTAATAAGACGCTCGGGGAGGCAAGAAGTTGTACTTGGAAGGAAAAGAATTAAAGCACGAGGAACTGGCAGTCCACCACGAGAAGATCCTCAGTCCGCCAGATGGCAGCTTATTATATACATGTTAGAAACCAGAAGTGCTACGGTCTGAACCGTTCCCATCGTGCTTCAGGGGCACTAGACACAAACTAGACACACGTTTGTGTATCTAGTTCACTCGTCAAAGTAATGAGGCTCCAAATCTCAGTTGGGCTGCACGCCCTAGCTCCGTTCCGGTATGGCCCTTATGCGCCGGTTGCCTTCCCACGTTCTCCACCCTTCTAAAGAGCAATACCTGCGGTGGTTCGGAAAAAGGCGAACCATTGTGAGGCTCAATTGTCAGTATCTGTCCTTGCGCCCTGCAACCAATTTCCTAGCTATCTCACTTCGATGTCTGCTTCAATTGGCATTACCCGCCATACTTACAACAAGTAGGAGACTTTTCAAGCCGTTTGTGGTAGAACTAGATGATATAGATACAGTATTTCTTTGCTTAATGTTCATAGTATCGTTAAAGCGGTTTATATGAAGCCTTTGACCTTCTATAGCTCTATCGACACGCCTCATAGCAACGGAGCCGTAGATGTCTGCTTGACCTCATACAAGAACTTTGCCTTCTTGTGATGAATCTGATGATGGGTTCCCGTGCTGGGCGTGGGGTTGCCCTAATTAGCAGCGCGAAGGAACGCCACGCCTTATTGGAAATCTTTTGCAGTTCTTCCTTTACAGGTGCCCCCGCCACATCTTATTAGATGGTCTAGGTGCTGAGACGTGTGAGAACCGGGCATCAGAGGAGGAGCGCATCAGAGGGCTCTCGGAGGGCTTAAGAGACCAGCACCTGAGTTATGGTGCCCGCTAGCCGGGGTGCAGCTGCCTGACAGGGGCCCCATGCCTGGCATGGTGGTCACGACAGGGTTTAGATGGTGCTTCCTTCGGTTGGGTGTGGTTGGTTGCCCCCTCCCTTCCGAAGGACCCATGGGGCAAGATCAGTTACCCCTTCCGTTATTCCTCGTGGTAGGTAAGTGCAGGGTGTACACCTTGGGCTTGGCCGAGGTACCTACCATGTAGATATTCCTCAGTCGGCTCCTCGATTGTAGGTTCCACCAAGCATGCCCCTTTTGCATCATCGGACAGATGCCACGAAGATCAATCGACTCGGTTGGGATGCTGACTGGTCTGAATTGCAAGACCAGGTCGGCATCTCAGCAACGACACCGATTAATTGGCTCGTCGGCATACGCAGGCTTTGAAAACTTTTGACTTGGCCACGGATTGTGCTTTCTCAGTGGTGCACATGATATATGTACATGAAGGCTTCATGGGCTCACTGCACACTCCAAAACTTGTTCCGGATAATTCACTGCCACATCATCATGCTTGATCCATGACTACCTGAGAAAAGCATCATTTGAAATCGTGGCTGGTCATGCCACCATTCCAATCATTTCACTTTTCTAGACATATCAAGGCATAGAACATAGATCATATGGCTGCCTAGGGATCTCTTACGGGTTCGTCCCACTAGTCGCGGTCAGGATTAGTTCCAACTGATTGGAGATGAGCGGTACTTCCGTAGGTCAGTTGAATCTGACCTGACATTCACTCTACCTACTCCTCGCCCGCAGATGACGTTCCTCGTAAGGCTGATCAGCAAAGTAAACAGTTTGCGGGCTCGTTCGATTGCAGGACAGGAAAAGAAATCCTCCGTGGAAACTTGGACAGCGTAGGGTCTACCCTGGGCGGCAATACTGCAATCCTCAGGTTTGCATGACGGATTTCATGGATCCGCTCGCTTCATAGCGGTACTCTGGAGGTTCTCATGTACTGTTCTGCCACACTAACAATCTTAATACTTTGAAATCACCGACGCTCAATAACAAGAGGTATGATACCTATTAATATCTCGAAGATTGTGTGTACTGCTATAGTCCTAACAACCTCTATAAAGGTAGCAAATCCTTGGTGAAGAGGTTATGCCACCCCTGCCAAACTCACATTTGATATCCTAGCAGAGGAGTCGATCAGTGCCCTCAAGTAAAAAGATTAGGTGTGAATGTGTGAGCCACCATGGTTAGAGCCTGGTTCATAACCGGACGGAATACTTGTTTAGTACATTCATATTTACTCTTCTATTTAGTTACTCGATGAATTTTTTGGGTCCTGGCATACATTCCGCCTTTTCAGAGTTTTGAGTTTTCTGCAATCCACAGTGGTCCCCAGATACCTTGAACAAGAGATCGTTTCATGACCGCCTGATGCTTCCCACATCCGCGAGAGACACGACGATTCAGCCTGGCTTCGAGCTATCTCAAGGGTCTACGTCAATATCTCTACACCGAGTATGATTTTGCAGTCTGACAATCCAATGTGACTGGTTGATATACTCTCTCATCATCGGCCAGTGCGTGCAGACAGACGCGGCGTTGAAGGCAGCAGATTTCATGTCTCTTGTAAGTGCTTTTTTGATGTCCGACAGCCGGAAGAATGGTCTTGTAAACAATAATCCGCTCATTCCCTTCACGTGAACCAAAACCGTGTCGGAGTACATTTCGGAAAGTTTGGGACATCGATGATTCATAGTCGTGTTTGACGTGATCTAGATGGTTTGTCTGGGATCTCGTAGAAGAGTTCGTGTCTCGTTTTTCGGTTATCGCCCCCATTGTTTGGCATTCGGCAGGCAACGCGTACTTCGATCACGAACCCTTGACAATATACCCGCTCCAAGCAAAAAAACCATCATGGCCCATGTTATCGATATAAAAACAGGTCTTTCATGGTATTATAGATTTTCATTACTCCGTAGTCTTAGAACTAACGGATGTTGTGACGCCATATCTTTTCCGGCATGTCATTTTACGAGCTGCAGACCCAGGATCGTAGTATATGAATCTAGCCATGTACGAGAAGGTTTCAATTCTGGGCAATCCTTGGTTTTCGTCTTGGTGATTAGGAAACCCTGAAGATGTGTCGGCCAAAATATTGCGATCACAGGTGATCTCAGGCACGTCCCAGATGGCGAATGTAAAGCACTGTCTCTGTGAGCCTCTGTGGCTGTTATTCAAGCTGTTCTGTTGGCGTTGTCATCCTTAACGTTTTGTATCGATCCAAGACCTCAAGTCAGGTAAAATGTATCGACAGTCTACCGCAATGTTGAAATTCGAGACACTGCGTTATGTAGAGCCCGGTTGCCCGGAACAAATGAATGAAAAGTCATTCCGTAAATGCCATCTTTTGCTTTTTCGAAGTTCCCCCTTTTCGAATCTTGTGTCCTCGGCCACCCTAGGCAATATTGCGGCCATCTCCACTACTTCCGTTTACTTGGGACTTCATACCAGAGGCACTCGTAGACAGAGGCGCATTTTACCAGTCGCGATCTTGGAAATCGGACTTGACTCTTGCGCAAAGCGTTTATGGAACAGGCGCAATTTAGATGAAACAGATTGCTCGGGTATCGTTTTCTTCTTACCCCCCATAGACGGACAATGCTTCCGCATCGTGAAATCGATCACGAAGCCAATAAAGAATCTGTGACACGTCACAGAAATTGACCATTTGGGACGCAGAGGCGAAGTAATCATGATTGACGATCATTCAACCTTCGAAATTCCGATCCATAAATATGTTGTCGACAAATCGGCCTCGTTCCAGCCATCAGATGAGCAGCCTGGTGAAATGTCATCATGTGCAAGCATCTCCTGTGATGAAGAGAAAAGCGCGACCACTGGTGGCTTCCGAAATGCTAGTCTTCATCGCTAACTGAGGAGCATCATAGTTTTAACCGACTTGCTGGTTTTTGGAACTTCTTGAGCGGTCAATCACACCGGTTCCGACTTCGCATGCCGCTCAATAATGCTTTAACTTGGGGTTCGCGTTGATGACTTGTGATTGCCTTGTGTGGTGTGCCAAATAGGGATTCGACCTCGATATGAGATCTTATGAGAAGCTGAATATTATCTCGCAAGGCATGACTTCATTGTCTCCTAGTATTCTACTACTAGCAGCATAGGAAACGAAAGTTTGATCAGGTGAAGAGACTTGAACTGTGTGTGATTGGATTGAAATCTCTGAAATCTCGCAAAGCAGGAGAATTACTGTCGAAGATGGAATGGCTGTATAGAAAGGCACTGAAAAGTGGTCGATCAACAAGCTAAAATCGGATCGGGGGGAGGGAATTTCATGCTGTGGTGAGGCTCTGTTACTGTTACTGCAGTTCGCCAAATGGCGAACCGTTCTCGCCGCTCCGCCCGGCCTTCCAAAAGGCAACAAAACAACAAGATGACAAGTCATCCAGTAATTGCCCTTGCGGGGTGCTCTTTGGTCACAAGTATGCAGCCACTGCTAAGGCAGGCGCATGAGGGATTTTTCTCTCTTTCATTAAGGCCGAACCTCCGCAAATTACCTGAGACAAGGCTCTGATGGTAATGCTTCGGCCCAACCGGCGGAGGTTTTTGAAACTTCACGCGAGAAATTTGAGGAAAACCTGCTTCACCGCTCTTCAAAAGCGGCGGGCTAACCGCGACTGACTTTTTATATTTCTATCATAAGCTACTTTCTATATGAAGCCTACAGGGGAAGACGCAGGGCGTAACATGAGACATTGCTTTTGCTTCGAGTCATCATTCATGACATGCTCTGGGTTGCATTGATCGTGACCAGTCAACCTATTGGAATGAATTGAGACCATCTCCCAGGCATTGGTGCTGCATTGTCACCACTTGCACTGCAATGATGAATGTGAATCCCACCCGAATCCTCTTCGTGCTTTCAACCAGAAATCCTTAGTTGCTGTCGTTATGCAATTTTTCGTCGCAAACTCAGTAGGCGTCTTATCAATCATGAAGGGTTGGTTACTCAAGCACATCTTATGATGCTAAGGACATTGATGATAAGATCAACGTGATTGGTGGACTGTCCGCATTTGATAAGCCAGCCTTGTCTCACACTCAAACTCCGTTGTTGTGACTCTCGGTGACGGACCCAATATCAAAACAACGTCCCGACCCTTGCCAAGAAACAAAGCAGAGCACTCATTTTCTCGTAGGTCCAAGTCAATTCAAAGAAGGCTTAACCTAAAGTAAGATGTAATTAAGGCGTTAACCCCAAGGCAATAGCAATGTGGAAGTGATTTCTGCATGCTGGTTTGATTTACTGAGGCTAGATATTGTTCCCTCAGAGAAACGTTGACCAATCCTTTGTCCAACATAAGAAGTTCGTAAGGTTGAACCAAAACACCTAGCTCACTCGTTGTACGGTGAGCCTGAGTGCGCTGGCTAGCTATTGTCGAGGGCGCCGTGGTCACGACTTTGTCTCCCAGCTAGGCTAGGATTTCGATGCGGGGACAATGTGTGGAGGCCGCACTCCAACGGGCCCCAAGACTAGAGGCTAGGAAAAATACGAGACGACATGCTCCAAATCTGGTAGAAGTTTCTAGTAGTAGGCTTGTACAGAAAACAATGGGGCAATCCCAGGAGGAGGAGACGCGCGATGACTGGTTGGCTCGACTAAAGTGCATTACTGCATTCATTCCTCAACGCCGACCTCTCTGTTTGTCGTCTCCTCTTCTCTCAATTAGTAAAAATGATGACATATTCATCTCTGAAACTTCACCTATATAATCTAGAATATGCGCAGAAATCTGGCTGATACTGCCACCAAATATTCAAAAAAAAATAATATGCAATCCATGTCTACAAAGAGCTGCGCTGGAAGTAGTGAGAGTAGGATTAGCGCCTCCCACAGTGTCTACTGTGAATAGCGAACCAATCAGAGTGGGCCAGTCTGCCGAATGCAGAAGTCAGGGAAAAGCGTAGTCCAGGTACCCTCTGCTAATATGGTGGAGCTAAATGAAGTAGGTCCGCAATTCATCCATCAGTCGACTGATCAGGTCAACTTGACGACATTAGCCGGTCGCATTAAACAGCATGCAAGGAGTATCAGTCTACATGATATCTGGATAGCGAGTTCCATTGTTTGGTCCCATCAAGAAACTTTCCCGACCGACATATAGATACAAGCCGCATTTTGTCACCTGCGGCCACCACTAGCATGAGTTTATATTTTCACAACCTACGAACTCTTGCGGCTATTTGACGGATATATTAATAAGTTCTATCACCATGTCGTAGAAGACTGATATCTTGAATTCGGGAAGAGAGCTTCGTCAGAATTAGATATCTAAGTAGTATGACAGTTGCTTGACGGATTGTGAGATCTGACATTTATCAGCGCATGACTTCATTGGACATATTATTTTGGGAAAGCCTAGATTCTTCATTGGTCGCCTGCATGTGCTCCGCAATGCCATCATGTCGTTCCGTGGCCCTGTATATGCAACCCTGGCAGGCATGTCCTTGCGGTCCGATTTGACGCGCGTCTGTTACTTGTCTGCCGACCAATCCAACTATCCTTTTGACGTAACACCCGACTCGGTGAGTCATGCAACAAGATACGAAAGATGTTGAGTATGATGCTAAGCGGACACGCTGCCGCTCTGGGCGGCAGTGGGATAACAGGTTCAGCGCTTATTGCGCTAAATCCTGGGCTCATGCGCCAAGCGCGATATATGACCGAGGTGGATGGACTGGCTCTCTTTGCTTTCAAGAACCTTAAAAATAGAGCATCTGCATCTTAATTGGTCAAAACTTTTGAAGATCATCGATCAAAGAAGGCAAATCTCGCGATTTACAGGACATGATCCTTCGTGTCCAAGATGTGTAATTCCCATGACGAGCTTTGGTCAGCAAGAGCTTTTGTCCGGCAGCCCCAGAAGCGCCACTAATGCTGTTTAACTCAGAAGAATTAGCCTAGTTCTTAGGTATACATGACATCCTCTCTTATGAACATATTAAAGGAACCTGAAATGATTATCTTTCCAGTCGCAGATATCTTCATTAATTCTCGTCCTGTCCCAGTTTCCCGCAGTTGCTAGAGTCGTCAGAACAAGTGGGCAAAGCAAACGAGGCTATAGAACCGCAAAATCCGTGTAACACAATTTATTCTTGACCCTTATATATACAACGCACGTTCGAGCCGAACCATATCATGAATTTGTCGAGAAGTTCTTCTGATTGGTCTGTGATGTATGGGTGAGCCATATTCTGCCTCCGATAAGGACCGCAAGAACATATAAATATCTCAGCCTGAGACTGACAGATTTGTTCAGAGCCTCTCCTCCAAAACCAAGCCATATGTATTCTGCAGTTTTGCGGGGGTCAGACAGTCCAATGTACTCGATTCAGCGCTTCGAAACCGAGCCAGCACACGATGGGAACATCTTCGCTAGATTGAATTTGCAAAAGGCAAACACTATTCAGCCACCAAACCAGCTTGCTGTCCCTACCAGGACATAGTCACCCTAATTAGACTTCTCGATTACCAAATATTAAAGTAGCAGAATTCTAAAGGAGACACATCATGCAATGATATTGCCGTATCTATTACAGAAGAAGAAAGCGACAAATCGAGTTGTAGGTAGACATGTAATGTTCGGCAGCACAACAATCCGCTATGATACAGAATTATAAAAATAAAACTTGAATAAACCCTTGCTAAATTTTTCGAACCATGTTTTTGTAGCATCGATGGATCTGTCTTGTCATGTATCATCTTCTGCATGGAATGCATATCCTCGCTAATGAGTGTAGCGCCAATGATTATAGCAAGTGGTCTTCATACACACCTCATAGGGAAAAGCCTGAGTGGCATTTTCTCTATGATGACACTAGACGAAGGTGAAGTTCAGTTTCAAGATGATAGATAAAATACCGCGGGCGACGTGGTGACTTACTGTCCACTACAATATTTGTGAAGCCGCTATTACTGCGCGAACTCAGGTCGCTTCTGTCGGCTGCGAGGAAACAATCCGACTTTCGCGTATGAGAGATGCATGATCATGTGTCACGCTACAGCTCAAGGCAACAAGTGTATTGCCATCGCGAAAAGGTTCTTCAAGGAAGCGGCATATACTGGCTGGTGTTTGGCTAAGTGGAACAGCCGTGTCGGTTTCTGTTGCATCGGAGAAAAGGTGGGTCGGCTTAGTTGGTATGTTTCTATAAGCCACGTCAACATGAAAGTCGTGAAATGATATTACAGCGAGAACTAACCCGTCAAACATGGAGACCTGAGAGAAAAGTGGATAAGGGGACATCGCGAACTGAAGGGACAGAATTAGGGACTTGTTGAAATATTGTTGATATCTCTAGCTCCTTTCTGGTGAACGCTAGAAAGAAAAGAAGACATTACTAGAGCATTGTGAAGATCGATGGAGGTGAAGAGAAACTGTTTATATTCATCAGTGAAGGCGAAAAAGAAAGTGAAAGGTGTGACCCGGGAGACATGTTTTCCAGCCCTAGTTACTTTGCTTCGAGTCCTCACACCCAAAAGTATGTAGAAAAGATACATAGAAGAGGCCTGTATACCGCTGGTATTCAAGGTGATTGGACTTTCTGTCCACGAAAGTATATGGACTTCCCGACTGCACTGCTGGAGCCAAAGAGGCGGTACCCCGTGCGCTATGGTGCATGCGAGCCAGGCTCCCAACAGAAGCCCCCGAGCAGTTGCAGGGGAGGAGAATCCGTGGAAATTTAATGTGGCCCATTTGCACAAAATTCACTTGTCGAGGGGGCATGCTATGTACGAGAACAGGACAGGCAAATGGTCCTGGACCAGGGGGCACGTTTCTACAGGGTGGTCTAGTTGATTGGACACCCTTCTTACGAGGAGTCTAGTGCGATCCAAGATCTTTCCAAACATCTATCACATACATCTTATAATCTATCAGAGGACTTCACGAAGAAGACAGGGGTGTGCATTGCCAAGCTGTTCCACCTAGCTATATAATAATCGGGCAAGTCATCGGTGACTGACAGGGTTAGGTGAAATCCGGGTAGAAAAACTCGGTAGTGTAGCTGGCTGATAGGGAGAAAGAAAGGAATAAGAAAACAAGCTGCAAGAGCACATCTGCCCACATCATGGCTTGATTGGCGTGACCGATGCGCCTTGGAAAAGTATGTCTCGATGTAATCTTTGGAAGTTTCCTAACTGTATTGTAGATCGGAACGCCACAAAAACGACCCGGAAATCGGTGGCTTGGATATTCAGATCCTAGCGTAGCTCATGTGGCATCGTAGATATGTGAGATGTACGCCATTTACGGCTGCACGGTACTTTCTCTCTCACCGCCAGGGCAGACCTGGGCTGAAAGACGAAGAAAAGGAAAAATGCAGGGGCTGTGGTAAGCCACCCGCCAGATTGGCACATCTCTCACCATGTCACGGCGTATTTGCCCAAAATCGATCTAGTATCATTTCCCTTCAGAAAAGCAATGAAGAATCTTTATACTTGTTGGGACATAATTGAGACATACAGCGACGAGTGCTAGCACTTTAATGATTGATGCTGCGCAATATATCCTCAAAGGTGAGCAAGATGTGGTTTGTGCATCCTTCTACTGAAGCAAGTTAGTTGCTTGAGGGATCTTGTCAATCATAATCAAAGTCGGTCCAGTAATATAGTCCTTCTAGCAATAGTTTGCATTACCATGCATTTCACCTGGAAGACCGTCGAGAGATGCATCTGGTAATTCTTGTACCTGTGAGGAATTAATATCTGCGTGAAGTTACCGCGCAAAGGCTTGATACTAGCGCCGGAAACTTGCGAGATCTTACTTCGGGGGGCGCCGTCGACCAACGGTAGATGTTGGTGCAGCAGGGATCACTGGTCAACAGACCATGTGCCATCAGTCAGTGGCTGGCCGGGCCTGGTCTGCTGCAGGATACTGTGAATGGGCTTTGTGAGATTGGGGAATGAAGTGCATGCACATCGAGCCCTTGATAATGTGAGAAACGAGATGTGGCGTCTGCAGGCATACATCAACAGGCTGAACTCGTACTACACCTCATGCATATAAAGAAAAACGAGGTTTCTAGCCACTCGGATGTTACGTCTACTGTATCTTGCCTATACTCATTGTTCCATGTACTGCAGATCTATGTACGACCTGGAAATCAGGCCACGATCTCTGCAAGTGTTTTCTAGTGGTTGGAAAACTTGGCTGGACCATTCGCTGTCTCGGTGCTGGAACGATGCTAAGTCGACTCGCTTTGCTATACGCCAACTCTCAATGCCAATTTGGATCCTGACCACTTGTGCATCGTGATCAATTGCAGCATAACTGTTTAGCCTTGACAAGTCCTCGTCGACCCCATCATACATCCTGGCTGCAAAACCCATACCCTTGCTCATTAAGCACTTTAGCTTAGCACACCGGTTTCATAAATCCAAACACCGAAGGTGACGAGTCTTCTCAAACCCAAAAAGCAATAAGTAAAGTCCTTCATGATTATCCTCTCCTCTTTACAATGTAATGCCAAACATTATGCCGGCGACTACAACGCAGCCGGCGGTTCTCTCGAGCCCTGCACGATCGGCAGCATTTTCCGATGTTGTGCTGGAGCTCGGGTTGCTTGAAGCGGCTGTGCTACTGGCGGGAGCCGTAGTGATGCTAGCCTCTGTAGCAGAGCTTTGTGCGGAAGTTGTGGAGATGCTAGAGGAGACTGATGACGACGATGAGGCAACACTGGATGACGATTGGGGTTCGCTGGTGCTCGAAGATGGCCTGACGGACGATGAGGTGGTAACGGCAGCAGAAGCAGTAATGACCACATTGAGGTCTGGGGTCACAGACGGGCTCGGGTGGTCAGTGGTGGTGTAGCTAGTGCCAGAATATGGCTCAACTTTCCCAGAGATGGACGTGGGAATAGCCCAAGCAGTGGCAGTAGCAACCGTGCTCACTCCGAGCATGGAGATGATCCAATCCGAAGCGTCATCGGAATAGAGGTCGAAGTAGTTGAGATGCTCCGCAACGGTATCACCGCCGGCGCAGATCGGGTCGCCGGCGGCACAGTAGGCCCGCAGACGGTCAGACCACTCATTCAGATCGGACAGATAGGTGCCATCACGGGGGATCAGACCGTCATCATTGGCGCCGTCCAAGACGTTATAAGACTGGCCGGCTGTATGACGGACGTCTCCAAAGATTGTGACGGCCTTGACTGCAAATAGGAATGAGCTTGTATTCAAAGCAAATACCGTGCACATGTGCAAAGCCGCGTAAAGAAACGTCTGAAGAATGTTTAAAGAATGACTTACTCCGCTTGCCAACATCTGACGAGGCTGATAGAGCTGTGTTCGTCCAAAGACCGCAATTGAAGATCGTAGCACCTCCATCACCACCGAGAATATCGCCCACAATATGAGCACCTTGGGAGTACCCAGTCACAACCAGTAGTGAATCCGGGCAGCGAATAGCGTAGTTGATGATCTGGGCCTGGCCGTTCAAAGTACCCTGGTGGACAGTATCGCAGTAGACCTGCTCCTCTCCGGCAGTGAAGTAGATGTCCTCATAGCCGCAGTTGTCAAGCTGACCGCAGACCCCATTGACAATATTGCGTTGACGACCAGGGTATGGTTCGTTGTTGCCGCGAGCCAAGAAAAGATGAACATCATCGCACCCCGTAGCACGCGCGGCGAGATCGCGTGCGGCTTCGGCGGCTCGGGCCCGGATCTGCGCGTGCGCGAGCTCTTCGGCTGGTACGGAGGCTGATGCCAACGAGGCGGAGAGCGCCATCACGATGGCTTTTGCAGCGACCATCTCGGCTACTTGGTGTTCACGCAACAACGCCAAAGCGGCGAGGGTTGATTATCAATTAAATCACAATGAATGACGAAATATAAATACAGAAACGAAGGAAATCAACGACTGTAGTGAGCTCAAAGTTGGCTTGGCAATCATAACAGGTTTGAACCCTGGACCTGGGGAGAGTTTGTACTTAAGAGGCCCGCACCACACTAAGTAAATGACGAGGCCCGAGGGCTACAGCCGCGCTGAACAGAGTCAATTGCGGTTCTAACGGGTCCTTTAGGCTTGAAGCTGTGGGGTCGTTCATTGTGAAGAGCAACCAAATTGCAACGATTGCGCCTTCTTAGAGTCGCTTTTCGGTGTTTGCGAGTCAAGGATGGCGGACATTGTGGCTCCAAGCGGCATGTGCTAACGCGCAAAGAGCCGTTAACCCCTGAATAGCGTCAGGCACAGGCACCATCCTTATCAATTTTGTGGATAATGCTCTCTTTTCTATAGATAACATAGAATTCTCCTTGTAAATTCAGCTATTACGCTCTTAACACCTCTTTCTTGGCCCCACGCAACCTCTAATACGAAGAGCGCTATAGTAGTGGGATCACATCGACCGAAGTCCCGAGATGGCGTTTAACAGCACCTGGCCTTGCGAAACACTCCGCTAAGATCTGAATATCACCAGCATTCGGACCCTGCATTCTATAGGGCTGAGCGTCAATTCGAGATCCGCCGTTGATTGAACCGGAGATCGTCAGCACAAGATTCAAGCTGTTTCAGTTTTGTGCTGTGGAATTTTTTTCCTGAGTTGGAGAGCAATTGTCATCGGATCCTTCGATCCAGAGTCAAGAGTTCGAACCCAAATCGGACAAGCGACACACTATCAACAATCTGGGTTGCTGGGTCATTTGCTCGCGAGATCTGCTCCAATACGAATTTTGAAGAGTGATATTTCTTGACAGCCCTGCACCAGACGTGAAACCTCCAGCTCTCAAGCAAGTTTCCCGAGCCAACAGCCTCCTTCCAAATGGGAGCCGCACAGAGAGTTGCCTCAGATATCCGTGCCTTCTGTGCCACATAGAACGCCGGGACGTGTTGAAGAGGAGACAACTCCAATTGTGCCTTCTTCAGCTCGCGCGCATGTCCCTCGGCCTCTTCAATCATAGGCAACCTCAAGACGGGGTCCAGAGCTGCAAGGAACATGCAGCTGAGCACATGGAAGGTGACGCCCGCCGCGAACTGTGTCATCCGCGAGTCGTACTCTTGCGTTTCCATGCTTTGACACGCTGCCAAACACTGCGTGAACTCAGTATGCCATCTCCGGCTCTGGTTGTTGATCCATCGAACCCGCTCCGTGAGTTCTATGACCTCTTCTGTGGCCGCATCGAGCCCTCGTCCTAAAATATCGAGAATGCGGCACTGGAGCCCGGGCATCTTCACCATGTCCACCGCATAGTCTCGCATGAGACGACCGTCATCCGTTAATGGGTCGTCCGAGGGGTACACCTTCGTGAAGAATCCCTGCCAGGGTTCTTCTTCTAAGAAACATGGTAGACCTTTAATAAGACACTCGGTTCCCTATTCAGTGTAAGCGTCCAAGACACCAGGGGAAGAGGTCATGTATCATTTACAATAGCGGGAAAGATAGCCTTGAAAAGAGCTATGTCGAAATCTGTCGTGAATCGCCCGGGTCCTCTTGATTGAACCAACCTGGCTGCACCGGCAACATGATGAGACCAGTAAGTTAGACTCGGGGAGTTGAACAGCTACGGATCTGTCAGTGACACTCGACCTAATAATATAGTCCGGTTACACATACTTCGAACAGAGCCAGAATACTAGTTGCACATAAGACTTCTGGGTCCGACCAGCTAGGACTATTCACGGCAGCCTGCAGACTAGCTAGTGCCTGATCATATTGGCTCAGGATGACCGCCTCAGGTATCGCACAGGATGGTGCCAATATCGATCTCGTTTTGCTGAAGAGACACCGTAGGGCGTTGTCCAAACAATCTGAAGAGCCAAAGCGGGGTCCAATGTACGCGAAATATGAGGAATCTTTACTGGCCCCTTGAGTCGTGATGAGGCTAGGAAATCGAGACGGTTCTGAACGTATGAGGTCCAGGGCGACGACAGCGTGGTAGATAGTGGTAAGAGCAGACAGATCGTGTGGGAAGAGTCCACAACCACTTATCAGAATGTCGATGCCAGATAAAGGAACGGAAGTCGGTGTTGATACACTCCACTGGCTGCGGGCCGTAGGGAGAAGGCGGTATGGCTTGTGGAGGCGAGCCTGTTCTTGACGTAGAGCCACTTCCGCCACCGAGTCCCTGCTTCGGTCAATACGGCGGGCCTTGACGCACATCTTGTCCACTGGTGAACTTTGGGAATTTTGCTCAACGTCATCTTGTCCGCAGAAGACACGTCTCCTCCGTTTCTTGTCCCCGGGTCTCGCGTGGATGATCGTCTCCGCCCGAGATCCGCGCCGAGTGCCCGTAGATAACACTGGCTTCTCTAGACTTTCCAACCTCACGCCCGCATCTAATGAAATGGATACAGAAGCCATAGTTTAGGCGCGCATTATATATCGCTAATGACCATCGTGTGTAGCGATGCCGTGGGTGGGGAGTATTGAGTGGAAAGGTTGATGCTTTATACGCCAGTAAGTGGTGCTTGTGATCGGTTGCAAGGATTCCCGCTCAGCTTCAAATCAAGCTTGCTGATGATGTGCATGGGTGGATGCTCCTAATTTGTGTTGATCGTCAAGTTGTAACCGATAAGAGTATGTAAATGTTCGGAGTGCTACCTTTGTGGACAGGGAATGCATCCGTCGAAGTCGGCAACTCCTCTAATGATAGGCACGCCCTCGTATTAGACCTTTTCCCAGCCAGTTGGCACAGAAGTTCAGGATCACATCCCTGAACAGAACGAAAGCGATACAACCTGTAAGCGCGTATGTCCCAGCGAATTAGCCACCCGTTCCAGCAGGCTGGTACTGCTATTTAAGCCCTGTGGGGTTTCACCATCTGGCTTACATGAAAAAGGAAGCAAACAAGAGCACCCAAAGACTCTGTTGTGATGATCGCGCGCTACTTGAAAATGATGCCTTGAGATCTAATATCTCACCATACCCCATCCTATCAAGACGAAGCTGCTATTGCTAGGGATTATCTTCGCAGATTTCCCTTTAACATAATGAAGGAATTCTTCCCAGCAACCTGGGGTTCTTTGATCCTTCTAGCGCCTGGACTAGCTTGGAGCGGAACTCAGCACCAACCGCCTCATCATACCCTATTGCATCATTTATGTCTTGACATTATCTATTTGATGTTCGTTGTCTTTCCGCAGGCTAGGGCACCTCATTCAGAAACGGCATCATTTGACATGGTTTTCACTGATATCACTCCTGACCTAGTGCTTTTATCGTATGAACTTGGTGCGCCAATTGTCTGAGAACCCTTCTTCAGGCCAATCTCATTCAACAACTTTGATGAAGCAACCATTAGCACAGTAGGCTCGAGGCCGCTCCGATCAGTCAAGTGTAGCAAATCAAATTCATGGACTTGGAATCACATGAGTCTTTTCGTTTCTCCCGAGCGCGGGCTCGAAATCCTATCCTATTTATAAGAGCCTAAGCGTTGACATCTTGCCCGAGTCTAGTCCCTTGGTAGCAAAGATGTAGAACACTTGCGGGGTCCCTGGGCGTGGGTCGATGGATCGAGAACAAACGTCGCGTTCCACCGGGTAATTCATGGACACGGAGTCTACGCTGAGTGTTCTGGAAATTGTGAGAAAATAGAGGTCTCTTTTGAGGTGCTGTGATCACTAGAATTACCACTATGTGTGCACTCCACCAAATAGCTTTTGAATACTAGTAGTAGTCATCTATTATATGAATAACCTATTTCTCGTTTGTTAAGGGGTAAGGACGATGTATCTCGATGATGCGTCCAACCCTCCATCTCTCTAAGGCTAGGAAAGAGGGATCACTCCGTCCTAACAGCGACAGGTCCAGTTAGGCGTCTTTGCCTCATACCTTCCAAAGATTGTGTGAATGGAGACCAGGCTTCATCAGAAGCACAGACCAAGTCCGCACAGCACAAGAATCGAGGTCAAGAGTGTAAGGGTGACGAAATCCAGGGTAGAAAGACACATGGACCAGTTTCTGGTTCGTCATATGGGCCCGCCAGGCTAATGCAATCCATGCCATTGGGCGACCAACTACCTGTGAATACTTTTGTTCGGGACGACCGTTACCCTTATCCGTATGGTGGCTTGCCGCTAAACAACCCCTCCCACTTCGGGTAGGATGGGAATGGCCACAAGGCGAAGCCAGGGGGTACCTTGGCCGGCCTACTAGCTTCTCTTTCAAACTGCTGAGGCTGTGTCTTGCGGCAGCTTTCGCACTACCTAGCAGCCCATACAGTTCATTTTGTCTGTTTCTCGCACTATGTGGAATCGTCTTGGGCTGCAACCGATTTGCATCAACAGCCTTGCACATACCTGACATGTCCGCATGTCTGCCCGGCCGACCCCTGTTCGTACACAAGTACAGTGTACAGGTCGTAGTCCGCCCTGCTAGAAACCCAGATCGACAGGGATTATGATGTTCGATGCACGTGGGCTACCTTACATATGTCTCCGACTTGTAAGTTGCTGTATGAAGCCAATCGCTCTTGTGTGTGCCTGGTGTGTTCCCGGTGTTCCTGGTGTGTCCCTGGTGTGTTCCCGGTGTTCCTGGTGTGTTCCTGGTGTGTTCCCGGTGTTCCTGGTGTGTCCCTGGTGTGTTCCCGGTGTTCCTGGTGTGTCCCTGGTGTTCCTGGTGTGTTCCCGGTGTTCCCGGTGTTCCTGGTGTTCCTGGTGTTCCTGGTGTGTCCCTGGTGTGTGCCTGGTGTGTCCCACTTGCACCCTTCCACACCTCGCGCTCTGCCAAGCTTAGCATATTTGCTTGCTGCGTCCCGTTGCGAGATTTCGAAGTTTTGACCTTCAAGGCCTATCAAAGCACATTTCCACCCGTATCGCCTATCACTTGGGCGGCTTAGACTCGGCCATGGAAGATATTAACTACCCTTACGTAGTAGGCAATTATGTATCTCAGAGATTGTGACATGTCATCAGCGTAGTCTCCCTCTCGAAGCTGAGGATACATAGTCGAAGCTGAGGAAGGAAGCAGGTGAGGCATGCTAGTCATCCTTTTAGACAAACGCTGTCACGAGTGTATATGAGCTGGTCGAAGATAAAAGCTGAGACTCCCTCTGCCTATTCAACCAACATTTACATTGTAATTGTGCTCGTCGTCTCCCTCAACATCTGTGGAAAGACTCGCTGAGACGAGCCTCCTGTTTCTGCCCACACTTGCACAGATCGGTGCCCATTACCATGTCGACTCAAACACTTTTGTCTGGGTAGGTACTCTACTTTGCTCGCTCGATAAGTGTTTTAAATGAACATCACAGACACAGCTGACATCTCCAATACGTGCAAGAATCGGCCCATCAAAACCCACCCACAAATTCTCGTCATTACATCCACACGGAGATGAGCAGCAACGGCCAACTCCCAATTACTCTCTTCGACGCTTTCGGGAGGAAGATGAACGGGATGGAAATGTCATAGCTAAGATGCAAATGGGGACAATCGCTGGAATTGTTAGTCTACCTCTGGCCGCAACGGCATTGCCTGAATTTGAGTCAGAACAACTCTGGGGGTTTCAGATCCAGTCTCCAATGTAGGGGCCAATGTGAATATTATGACTTTTTCAAATTCGTGGTAAAAAGAGATGTAATGGCCTTTCAATGCATGGCTTCAAGAGACAATGTGCAGAGAAACGCATTGCAGGTATGAAATATGTTCAGTGGCACAGTGCGGGGCCAAGTGCGTAGGTTGGAGTTGCGTTGTCCAGGTATGCCAAGTGCTAGCAGGTAAGCTATGACCGACCTTCCAACTATGACAATAGACCTTCCAACAGCTTCTCATTGGCCACCACTCGGTCACCAGCTCGGCACAATGACAGGAGTATCTCGGCTTGCAGACGCCAGGTGTTTAGGTTATCTGGTCGCCCAAGTTGGGATGCATAGCCGTTGGCCTTAGCCAGGGATCATCGAGCCCTAATGGGCAATCGCCGGTTACGTACCTAGGTACTGAGTAATAGCCGCGCTTTTGGGGGTTATTCCTGTGGAGGAGCTGCGCCAGAGCATCGATTTGAGGCGGCAGAAATAGCAGGAGCCACACCAAACCAATCAGAGTGGTTGAGCCGGGTGAGAAAGGAGTCTATGGCATCGGGTATGGCCTGCTTTGCATAGCTTTCGCTCCAAGAAGTCGTAAAGGCGGGCCACATTATTACTGGACAAAGTTGGCATAAGGCAACTTGGATATCTAGAGTTGGTGTACGGGTGGCGCGGTTGTAGTCTTGTCCTAGGTTGGAGGTGAGCCGCCTCCGGATCTAAAGACAAACCAGAGGGGAGCAATTTTGAAGAGGGTTAGACAAGGTGAACGGTAAAACACCAGCAGCTGCAGCTGCAGCTTAAAGAGCCCTGCAAATACCTAGCTCGATAACTCGCCCAATTAAAGCTGGGTTTGACTTGGAGATCACATCACTTCGCATGACCAAGCACTGTTGCTCTAGGTAGCAGAAAGGTGGGGTGATTCGTCTTGCCTGTAGCTAAATCTTGACATTAGTAGTTCTGCCCAACACACTTGTATGTCAAAATGAGAATCAATAGTGGTCGCCAGCGACTGGAGGAGACATCGTACTAATCCCACCATTTGACGACAGTGCTCATGCTCTCGGGTACCTACATGTAGGTAGTCGGTTGGTCTGTCGTGGCGTGGGTGGTGTGAGTGCGCTAGATCTACTGTAGATTCATAAATTACCCAAATGGGATCCGGTCTAGCGTTATTCGTCCTCTCATTGGTCTTGTTCTAGGGCATTCCTTGCTCGGGGCCATCGGGGTGGGTCCATGCGCGGCGCTCCAGGGCAGTAGGACTGATCATAACCGGTCTCGGTATGAGTAGCCGCAGACGACAACCTTACCTACGTACTTACGCAGTCCTGGCTGGCCCTCACCCTCCTTGCCATCCCATGAATGATTAGCGCCGCTCATAAGTCTCTATTCTCACTTATCAGTACTTCCTCACCCTTGCGATGTACCTACTGTACTGAAGTAATATACCCATACTAGATGTATCCTCTGGTCTCTGTCATTCCATCAGGGCAGATTTCTTGCGGTATGATGTAGAGGTCGGCTGGCAATGCCCAACCGTGTAGATGCATCCGACCCTGCAGATGCTGAACACGAAGCATAGAGACAGGAGAATGGACACCGGAGATTTGTAGGCGAACAGCAATACAAATAGGCCATGCTCTCCCAGAGGTGAATAAGCTTTGTTCCATGTTTTTTTAGATTCATCTTTGACTAGCAAGTTGGAAGGCTGTGGTTGCTATATCGAACATTGCCAGAGGCTCGAACAAGAATACCTTGTCTTCATTGACACATCCACATCTGCAATTATGAACCAATCGGCATCCGCCTCCGCCTCCGCCCAGTCGCTCTGCTATGGGTGAGTACGCCGACATCTTTACTTGTCCTCAAAGTGAGACTCAGTGGCACGTTGTTTCTAACATCTTACCTTTTGCTTCAGAAACTGTCCATCTAAGCTTGGGCACAAGTATGCGCAATCGCCAAACAAGACCGACGAAAAGCCACCATTCGCTTACTCTCTTCAGCGCTTTGAAGCAGAGCCGGCAAAAGAAGGAAATGTTTTCGCTAAGATGCAGATGGAAACCCAGGCGGGCAAGCAGTCGTCTCGCGGCTAAGTAGTCCATAATCTGTTTATTGGGCACTTCGGACAGTTTCCCGTTAAGGACAGTGGAGTTAAACTCTTATCTCTTCTATGTAGTGAAACTCCAGAATCTAGAAGCAGTGTCTCAAGTCCAGACGCAGAAATCCCTGATGTGCTATGTTTGCTTTCACGGTAGGGTAGTGGATGCTATGAAAAATTCTTCATGCGATTGCCAGTGGGATTCGCATTTCCTTCAAACTGGTATTCCGGTGAGGGGCACACTCGCTGAATTTGCACCTTTGAGGCGCGCGCGCACCAGGTGATTGCCTTACATGCTTATAGAACAGTCGAATCGAACGTGCTCGCCGTATCATGTAGATGCTAACCTAGGACTACTTAGCTCGAGTTGAGTTTCCCAATCAGGATGATTGCTTTAATTACCCTTCTAACTATTTTACAATTTGAGATGTAGGCTTGGGGTGGTACAGAACTAGATCTGTTGTGAGTGACAACTGCCATCAGCCATCTGGGCTTAGTAGTGAGGACGGGGCGATTATGTTCGACACTTGGAGGCTCTGCCCAAGGATACTCCGGGCCCGTCTACCCTGTACAATTTTGATTTGAAGCTGTAATACAGCAGGTGTGCTAATTGTCCATATAGTTAGACCTTTTAAGTTGAGATCCGGGCGGGGCCGCCGTGCACCGATCGTGGAACGCGCTTCGGATTGGATGAACGTGGGCGAACCACAGCCGCTCATCGTAGTTCAGCAGCTATGTATCCTAACCCGCCCCATCGATTCCTCCTCCCACCGGTGGTGGTTCGATGCACATGTAGATCTTAAGTGCATCCCTGTTATAACTCTCATAAGTTGAACATACGAGGTACTTATATAATGATTTCGAAGTGCACCTGGAACCTTTGATAATGGCCGCAGTCATTTGTACCACCAATGTCATATCTCGACATATTCGGGATGATCGTCGATGTCAACCTGGTGTTGTTGGTGTCTCGATATCCCCGAGGGCAAAGGCACAGCTAGCCACAGCCAAAGTCAAAGGCCTGTGTTACGCAGGTGCGTGAGTTACAGCATTTACTTCCATATTCCAACAGGGTGGGCTGTATGAAATGTCAGACACTAGACTTTCAACGACGTGGATAACGGCGATTGTCAATGTGTCTATATATTCCATGAAGGCCCTCTCCTGTAAACCCAACAAGAACAAAGATGGAATGGGAGCCTTGAGACCTTCTGTGCCGGCATTCTCGGTCAAGTGAGATATCAATATTTTCTACAACCCTCTACTAGACCGTCTGACCGATATGGACACGGGACCGAGCATTTCTGTTTTATCCCTCTACTACGGGTCAGTCTGTGCCTCTTTTTATTTGATCTTCTCCTGTGTGTTTGACTGATTTACTTCACTACTTAGAGAAACACCTCAAAAAGCGAAGCACATGTACTCACAAAGAGAGCCAACATCGCCTATGATACGTCCCATTCAACGCTTCCTTGAAGAGCCTGATCAAGAGGGCAATATCCTTGCAAAGCTGCTATCACTACAGCCAGTACTGAAGAGGTCGGGGGGAGTGAGAAAGGAGGCACCAGTGGTGGTTCGTAATTGGTCCCGAATAAAAATGTTTAAGCAATTGTGCATTTCGCTCTCCAATGGGATGGTCAGATGCATTCTGAGGCACCAGAGATTTTATCAGACGTCCCAATGTATTATTAGCCAGTAACGCAATGGCAGGCATGTCAAGGATGATGGTGTTTGTTACATTTAAGAACCGTAGCCCCAGTCCAATAATGCCATGGGTGCGTTGTCAAAACAAACCAACGCCCAAAATTACTAAGTCAGCTTCGGCCGCCTGTCACGGTTACACCACCATGTTGAAACCTTCATAGTCCAGACCCTTTTATTCGCCGTTGTCTAGAAGATGTGGTTCGATGTAAGCTGCAAATTTTCTTGTCATAAGCGATATGTGATAAAGCTCCAGCAAATCGTTATTAGTTGGCCAAATAATCGCTCGGGTTACACATTCTGTGTTGAGACAGAGCAGGTAGCAACCAACTAGCCATGGTAAGCTGGAGTTCCAGTACGCGGGCGGCGTGCCGTGCCGCATCGACACTCCAACTAAGTTAAGTGAATGTCAGTGGTACTGTGCCATTGCCTCAAACCTTGTGCAGGGGATGGTCAATCTGGTACCCCGCATGGCGCGCTCAAGCACTTGACTCGCCGTTTATCGTAGCGACCGAGCACAAATACCAGGCAAGGAGGGGACTGCTAGGCATATAACGTGAGCAGCTCCGTGGCAAACAACAGTCATCAGGTTGGCCGGGCGCTGGAAGTCCGTGCAAAAGGATGGAATGAAAGTAACTCCAACAATTTTGGATGGATTGATATCCTATCACACAAAAAAGCGCAACACCAGGGGGTGAGCGCCGTGGAATGATCGAAACAATCTATTGCTATGATGTGGCGAGGCGTTGAATCCGCGAGTCTCGGTGTCCAATGGAACTAAGGTTCGTGATATCGCCAACTGGACGAGAGCCGAAGAAATCCGATGTGATGAGTTGTGAGACTTAGTAACTAGGCAGTACTGTACTGGTATTTTCAAGGCTGACTTTTTTTTAGATCAGGGAGACATTCGGAACAGACGCCGGGACCCCAGTGACTGACCGATCGAGTCTACAGTTGCATACACGCTCTTTGACGAACATAACACACCCTTAGTTATCCATCAGCAACCCGGTAAGCCTTTCGATGTAAGTCACCTCCACACTACTACAACTTGCCTTACCACATGCTAGCGATTGAATGAGTATCTTACCTCAAAATCGCCGAGTTTTTACAATACTCCATGTTGTGTGTACATCCTTCTTTGCATCATATTAGAATGTGGCCTCATTCAAGACGAGTGTTACAGAAAGCCTTGCTTAATTGGCGACGATTTCGAAGCCAGAGGGGCTCAACACCATTACAAACAAGCAGGCAATATACGGGCCCATACATCCAAGCCAGGCATGCTCAGTAAAGAGCGAATGGTCATAGAGGCATCGCCGGATTCTTTCTGCACATTCTGGCATTGCCCAATCTCGGAGATGAACGAATCGGAAGAAACGCGACAGATTGGGGAGGTCTCTTTGCCTCTCGCTCTCGCCACGCCACGCCGCTCGCCATGATGGTACCCCTGTGAGGAAGCAACAAAAGCTCAAGCCTCACTGCCGTGTCTCAAAAAGAACTCTCAGCGTTACCACGTCACAACTCTATACTTGGAAAAAGGGGTCTTGAGCGAGTTGTTGCGGCCTGGATTCAGCTGTGGCGAGAGAAGAATATAAAGCGACCCGGTCCTCCCATGATACCCAATCTAAATTGAGCCATCATGTTCCACCCATCTGGATGAATCGCCTCGTCGCGCCTATCATGGATAAAGAGTCTCACATTTCAAGCCTCCGGTTGTAAGGAAGCGCCGAGAAAGACGAAGCCAAATGCAATCTATCGTGGGATAGTCGAACTCCCTGACAATTGAGCCCTGTGAGAGGGTTCGCATGGTTCGCCAATTTAGACGGCGTGGCAAGCCGAATGTAAGGCAACCAAAGGCTTCCAGCACATTGCGGGGCGAGGAGACCTAGGCCTGTTCTGGTATGTCAAAACTGGTTTTAAAAAGCAATGGATTGCCGAAAATGACTCGTTTTGGACTTATGGATTCTCACGATTCCGTTGATGGAGGCTTGTTATTGGTATTTTGTGGTGTGGCCCTGTGCTCGTCCTTCCCTCATCGCATCGCAGTCAACGACTCAGTAAGCAAAATAGTATCACAGAGATTTTCAGAAACTTACGAATAAACATAGAAAAGTCAACAGATAGTGCTCGATGACTGAATCGCAGATTTGACGCAATGGATGTGTAATCGACGGAGAGTCTATATTTCAGGTTATAATGCAGCAATTCCACATGCCATATATCATCACCTGCGTAATCCCATTGGTTGGTCGACTGCTCTAGCACAGCTTTCGCACTCCAGAAGAGATTCACCTGCTGCATCGCCAGAGTAATAAATAGTAGTTGTTCACGAATGATGATACCGAACAGCGAGAACCATGCTACTCGCTGAGACCTCGAAGATCCTGCTTGTTATCATAAATCTATCACCTTCTTTGAAGGTGTTAATCCCCACTGAAGCCATTATGATACTTTTGCCGAACTAACATCTGTTGACACGGGCGATGGCGTAAGTATGTATATACTTTCACTGTGCAAAAACAACACGATCTTGTTGTAAACTTATAAACAGGCGCGAAGTCATATCAATTTTTCAAAGCAGTATATTGAGGAAATAGGAATTATGCGATGGTCTCTCGTCAGATGCTGGTAAGGATACTTGCCATGGCTAATCAATGTAAACGGAACAATTTTCATGATCGAAGCCTGTACCGATTGCCCATGATTCGCTCGAAGGTCGGTAGAAACCCGGGGTTCCGCGCCTGAGATTCCAGGGCCCGGAACCACCTTCGAGCTTGCTTGCTTCCAGGGCCAGGTTTTGCCCCATATCGTAGCAGCAGCTTGACAGCAGGCAACGACAATGATCTCGTTGCGGCGAGATACGGCGTCACACCAAAATTACCGGCTTTGTTTGGATCAGCTCCGTTGTCAAGAAGCCACTTCATAATACTCAGCTTTGGACGCTCCGTTCCGAAAATGGGAAAGTATGTCGCCGCGATGAGAGGTGTTCGAAGGTCCCCATCGGGCATCATGTTGATGTCTGCCCCATACCTCAGTAGTTTTTCGAGGAATGGAATTTTGTCCCGGATGTCTGATTCAATGACCGCCGCCATGATGTCCCCCGACCGGTTTGGGTCAGCACCATCGAAGAGTAAGTCTTCAAGTATATCGAGATACAGGCTTGCGGTGGTCTCAGAACATCCTGCTGCTTGTTTAATGGTTAACCTGAGCAGGTCCCATGGGCAGTCGGGATACTTTGACGTAGCACCCTTGATCATCAACAGCTTTACGAGTCGAGTAGCGTTGGATGCCGGATTACATTTAATTGCCTCCATCAACGGAGGTTCGATGTCGATGTCAGGT
>NW_006920951.1:215076-359937 GCF_000392275.1 Phaeoacremonium minimum UCRPA7
TGTCAGGTTCGATGTCGATGTCGATGTCCGTACTCTCAAAATTATTAGGAGTCATGCCGCGTCGGAGAAGCTGCTCCGCTATCAGGAACTTGCAGTCTGAATGGCAATGAGGCTGGTGATTTTGCAGAGCAAGACACATCCTCAAAGCCCTGTTGTCTTGTTCGGGAACATTTGCGTTGAAATGAAGTAAGAGTTCGATCACCTTTATCGGACACCATTCGACCTTATTATCATGTGCTTCATAGAGCGCCAACTCGATGAAGGACGTAGGCTCAGACCCGGTGGCATTGGGGTCTGCACCACTCTCAAGTAGCTTCACGATGACGGGCAGAGATGCCGTTCCCCGGATGGCGCACCCAAGAGGTGTAACGTCGAGATTTTCCCGATACCTCTTAGGAAATGGCCGATTCCCGATGTCTCCATAACGATTTAGTCCCCTAGGAGATAGTGTTACAGTTGTCTTCACAGTGCTCACTGGTGCACCACTCGCAATCGTGTGCTCCACCACAGAGAGTTCTCCATTCTTGCAGCCCCAGAACAAGGCGTCGTTGTCTGTCGCAGCGTCCTCGATCCAAATACTTTCCAGAAGCAAGTCCTTGAAGTCGTTACAGCTGATGGCGAGATTCTGCCTGGAGCGGCGAGGAAGAAAGGAGGCAATGTGTAAAACCAATTCTACCGGCAAATCGCCTAATGAAGGAGTTCTACTATAGCAATCCATCGTGAGTGTGTAGAAGCGTTGTTGATGTCGATTATTTTCATATATTTGAGTACTGCAGATGGCCAGCTAATCTGTTCAGCATCATAGGGTTGTCGATCTCGATGGTTTTATGAGATGTTGTACGCTAATAACAATGCCTTTCTCACCGAAGAGTTAGCTTTATTGCAAGCTTCTTTCTCGAGACGGTGCCTTGTAGATATCAAAACAAAGTTCTCTTTCCGTTCAATTTGATTTATTATCACGTCGAGACAAAGACGAACAACGCTGGTCTAGCGTGAGTGTGAAGGAAGGGGAATCGAGTGAATGCTCCCTATGATGTCTGAAATCGAGCCGGTGTAGAGCTTCGCGATTACGATAAAACGATACTCGGTCAGACCAAATTAATCATGATTTCTTTGGTATCATTGTTCAGTGGTTATCAAAAATGATTTATTCGATGTGATAATCCAAGCGATGCCAATGAAAAGTCCATCTGGATCCAACTTCATTATATCCCATCAAACATGATAACGCCCCCGTGCCCAAAATGAAGATCTGAACGCCACTCTGCCATCGAAAAATAAGTAGTCCTGCAGAATGCCCTGGTATAATGATCGTGTCGAATGCATTGCGAAAAGGGGTATATCCGAGAGAATGCCAGAATGTTAATGAACCGTCCCAATGCGGGCAGCTTGAAAAGAGATGTTGTTCGTGCAGAAATCACCAGTCAGAAATCGATCCTCACACCTCCTCTCTGGGATGAACTGGAGGCACGTTCATCTCACTGATAGCATCATCATCGCGCTTCGGCATGGTCAGGCCAAAAGCCTTGGTAGTAACAACCGCTCCTGCGCCACTATCACCGTCCGCTCCTTTAGACCCATCTCGAAGCTCCCAACTCCCAACTCGCTCATGACGAGCGCCTCCCTTAGCGACTGCCAAGTCTGTGTCACTAGCCATCTTCTCTGCACCCTTGAATCCTCCGAGACTGCTGTTTCTCCGGACAGGATCGTGGCGAACGATTCTGACACCGCCAAGGATCATGGCAGCTAAAAGAGCCAAGCCTAGAACAGCTACCGTAACTGCTGCACCAATGACTCCTCCGACAGCGGGTGTAACTGGGCTAGACCCAGCGGCGCCGTATGCAGATGACGAGCCGTCAGTGTTGGCAGCAAGGCCTTCACAGAAGATATTAACACTATCGCAGGTCTGGCACCATCCAGATACACTGCCTACCGAAATCCCAGCCATTTTTGCCTTGAAGTCAGTGAAGCGCATGCTGCTCTCCGAATACGGGTTGCCAAAGATTGGATATTCGGTGAACGCCGCCTCGGAGTCCGTTCCATTGCGGTAGAGAAACCGCACCCACATCTCTTCCTCGGAGGGATACACTGTTGTATCTGAGCCCACCGAGAATAATTCCCACAACATTGCTGCACCAGGATTGGGCAAATCGTTGAAAACTCCTGCACCTGGGACGCTGACGAGATCAGCCAAAGCAAAATAAGACATAAATGGCTCGTAGGAGCCAAAGACAACGCTCAGCTTATCGACAGAGCCTGCATTATTGAAGCTCTCCTGCAACTGAGAGACCACCTTCGCTGCAAGGGTGCGCCCTGCGATCGCTCCGATATTATTACCAGAGACAGTCAAATTGGCATAGTCTTTCTGCTGAGTGGCAGCGAGATCTCTCAGATACGCGAGATCCGTTGCCGTCATATGTTCTCTGATGCTTTCATCATGAGTCCATAGGTATTGTGCATATTCATAAAGCTCGTATGCATTATTGAAGTTTGCCTTGTTAAGATCGAAAGCTGTGAAGATCTTTTGCCAAAGCCCATGGTAGAAATCCAGTGTGTCTTCGTATAGTGAATTGACGACCGAGTTGTTCTTTATGTTGTAAACGGAGTTCATGTATGTCCAACATTGAACGTGACCTTGGATCCTGCCAGAACATTGTAAGACACGGCATACGCAGCCAAAAGTAGTTCTATACCAACTTACCAAATAGATTCAGGATCTAGAATGGACATTGTCCGTACTTTGGGGTACTGGTAGCCATCTAGAGGGAACTCAAGCAGAGTATTATCGGCAAGACTAGCACCTGTGGTGCCGCCGGCGTTGTCCGAATATGTCTGCTCGCTCGGAGGGTAGAGGCCTTGCATGAAAGCCAGCGCACTCTCAGCCGTCCACTCATCAGTGTTGGTGGCGATGTAGAGCTGGCTGTTGTCAATTGCATTCCATTCAATGCCCTGAATACGCGCATTATCCGTAACATTCACAGCAGCTTCGGTCAAGTTCGCATCTGGGTGAAGATAGCGGGCACGAAACATTGAGCCCTGCTCGTACATTTGCTGGGCGCCGAGCGCGGTGAGAGCTGACGAGCGGCCAGGAGCCGTCTGGGGCGGCGCACGCTCGCCATAAAAGACGTACGCAAAAGAAGACCAAACGACCTCAGTGTCATCTGTCGTCTGGGCGGAGCTGCTCACAACGAGTGCCGCGAGGCTTATCACCAGCGCCAAGGTAGCCATCTCGGGCGGGGTAGAAGGGCGGTAAGCTCCTGTAAGTGGGAATGAAGATGCTCGTAAGATGTGGGATATCAGTCGCGGACAATTGAACCTCCACAGAGCTATATCCGTCACGGCCTCAAATACTGAGTGCTCAAGCTGGCCGACAAGAGGCAGAATCATGCAGGCCGCGGAGGTGAAGAGAGGAAGAGGTCGGGGAAGCTACAATCGGAGACACACGAGGGGAGCTCGTTGATTGAAAAAGGAAACAGCCTTGCTCACCTATCTACTACCCAGCTACCTATCTTACCTACATATCGAGCTATGGTGCGAGCTGCATGCAAAGGATTGGGCTGTACAGAATGCCTTCCTGCCTACCTTTCCGGAGAGCGTCTAGCGGGATGCAGCCGAGAAAGATGGCACCTTACCACAGTCTGTAGATCACCAATCAAACGTCATCGAAGCTCACCCACCTGAATCAGGGTGCCAGCAGAGAGCAGCTTGCGAGGTACAGAGAAGGCGCCATAGTTGTGCAAAGTGACATGTGAGCTGGTGTGCAGAGAGAGGGGTAGCATGGTAGCTCCCCTCCTCCATCGTCGATTTACCTTTGACTTTAGGTTTAACATTTGGGGCTGCTTCCCGTAGGTTAGCATAAGTGCAGACCACCCGGCCGCAGAAGGAAGGTGGGGCAGCTCACCAATAAAGGTCTGGTCACCTCCCGTCAATCCCGAACTCTTATCACCTTATCACCCAGCCTCTCAATAAAAAATGATAAGAATAAACTGTGTTTCTTCACCCAAGTCACACAGTCATGACTGCTTGTATCAAAAGATATAAAATTAAAAATAGAAAAGATTGACAAAAAATAAAGAAAGGCGTAAGTGGCCTCTCGGAATCCAATGCCTGACCTTGAGATAACTGGGTTTAAAACGCTCCGTCTCGCACTCTGACCGCTTCGGGAAGGCCCCACATGCTCTCAGAGGTCTCTTTACAACTCATCCACCTTTCTCTCACCACTTCCTCACGCCACGACATGCAAATGCTCGATTTTAGTCACTTACCAATTAAAAAATCAGACAACGATCTCGAAGAATAAGTAATAGAAGTAAAATGGCCTTGAATCGTGATCATTTGATATTTCTGTTCAGTTGTGCCCGATTATGCAGGTTATCAACAGACATGTCTGCAGGTAACGTGTAAACCCACCGCCGAGACTGCGGCAGGTACAATGCCACAATAAATTCACCTGCTATATCTTGTATGCCAATGTCTCTATCCTGTCATTCAAGGCTCTAAAATCAAGGCTTTGAGACATTGAGTGCCAGTACAGTGATTGCTTTTAGGATCCATCAGCCTCGATTCCTCGAAGCACAATCTGGTGGAAGTCTCATATTTAAAAACATTCTATAGACATGAGATAGAAAATGTCTAAACCGTAAATTTTATTATCCCGGCTTGTGGTGTCTATTCACTTCCTGCCTCATAGGCGTCTTGAGTGTAAAATAACAAAACCACACTGAAACCCCCGTTTGATCCATCCAAGACCATGTATTGATCTTAGTAGCCCGCCTCCTTCAATTCCTCCTCGACCTGCCTCTTCACCAACTCCCTTACGGCTTGCCAGCTGTTTTCCACATCGGTCACTCGTCTCTCCTTTTCGCTTAGACCAACAAAGTCAGATGGGAGGACTTTCTCCTCAAAGTTGAAGCCGGGCTCATCCTTAAGCGCCATCTCCACCGCGTTGGCAAATTTGGCAGGATGCGCCGTTGAAAGTGAGATGTGCGGCACCTCAGTACCAGCCCTCTCGATCGATCGCAGAGAAGCGGCAACGCCGACCGCCGAGTGAGGATCTAGGATATAGTCGACAGTCTTGTGGATGGTCTTGATAGTCTCGACGGTCTCGGGATCGCTAACGCGCTCACTCTCGAAACTCCTACGAGCTGCCTTGATCACATCCTCATGCACACCGAAGCCGCCCTTGGTCTTGAGGTCTTTCAGCCAAGCGCTAACTTCTTGACCAGCTTGCTTCTTGTTCCACTCGTCGTTCATCCCCGCAGTAGACGCAAACTCGTAGGCAAGGAACCAAAGTAGTCGCTCGAAGTTACTTGAAACCAAAATGTCCATGGCCGGGCTAAGTGTTCCCTTGACGCCATCCTCTTTAGCTTCGACTCCATCCTCGACAAGACCACCCTCGGCTTCCTCACCCTTGGCCTTTTGCTTCTCATACCGGCCAGACTTCCAAAATCGGTCTAGAATATCGTTCTCATTGGTAGCAACCACGAGTTTCTCGACCGGCAGTCCCATTCGATGCGCAAAGTACCCTGCAAGGATGTCTCCGAAATTGCCTGTAGGAACAACGAAGCGAACCTTGTCACCAATCTTGAATGATGATGACGCCTTCGCCAGCGAGAAGTATGAGTGGAAGTAGTACACTATCTGTGCCAGGATCCGAGCCCAGTTGATACTGTTCACTGCGCCAAGCTTCAGGGTCGAATTGATGTCAGGATCCGCAAAGAGAGCCTTGACTATATCCTGACAGTCATCAAAGGTTCCTGTGACAGCCAGATTATGAACATTCTTGTCCAAGACAGTCGTCATCTGAGCCTCTTGTATCGGGCTCACTCTTCCCTTCGGGTGTAGAATGAACACTGAGACATCCTTCTTTCCTCGTAGTCCGTAGATAGCTGCAGAGCCAGTGTCGCCGCTCGTAGCACCTACAACAGTCAGGTGGTGCCTGTCTGCAATGTCGTCAGTATGTCGTGGTCGCTCAATACCAGGACGAAGCGCGATGCCTTACCTCTTCCCGTCTTGCCCTCGTTCCTCCTGACCAAGAAGTATTCAAACAGGTTGCCTAGATTTTGCAGAGCGACATCCTTGAACGCGTATGTAGGACCGTGAAAGAGCTCGAGAAGGTAGAGGTTGTCTTTTAGGTGAACAAGAGGTGTCACATCGGCGGCACGGAAGGTCGAGTAGCTTCGATTGATGATTCCCTTGAGGTCTTCGACTGGGATCTCGGCAGCGGATATGTAGAGTGACATGACATTGTAGGCAAGCTCGGGGAACGAGAGGTCTTTCCAGCTTTCCCAATTGGTCGCAATAGGAACTTCCTCTGGGATGTACAGGCCACCATCGCTGGCAAGGCCCTTCAGGACAACGTCTTCGAAGGAAAGCTGAAAGCGGTCAATTGAGTTCACTTCAGCATGTCGACGAGCAATGCAGACTTACATCGTAATCATCGCCACGTGTGCTCAAATACCGCTGCGAAGCAGTATGAGTGCCTGCGGAGGCTCCATTGGTAGTCGCACCGTTCGACATGGCTTCGACTCTTCTCAATTAATCACCTGCTTGAGCAAAAGCCGAAGAGTCACTCAGCAATTGAAATCGAATGCAAATATGATTCACATTGCTGTAGTAAGTTTGGCGCCGAACTTCGGCCCCGCGGAGGCAGAAAAATTTGCCCCGCCGTACTGATCGAGGCGGGGTGCACCAACCCTCGCCCGCCTGGGAAATCTCGATAAGTCGGCTATTTTAGTGTTAACAAATAGCGCAGGCCACGTTTGTCTGGACTTGCGATCGATTAGTTCTCGCTTTGTCTTGGAATTGATTGGCAGCAATGATCGGGACTGCGATGGACGTGTATGACTTGAGGCCATGATGAATGCCTCAGGGAAAACGAACTACTTTATACTCGGATTATCGACTTATTTTTAGTCTACCGTTAATAGCCAGTGAAAACATCAATACACAATCGTTGGAGCAAGAGCAATTCATTTGCGCAGCGACTTGAGCAATGGCGCTATCCTCGAGCGCTTGCTCAATCCCACACGATATGTGACTTTGCTTAGCTGGCTGTTGCTAACAGCCATCTTTGTGCTCTGCGAAAAGGTATCTTTCTCAGATGGCTCTGGTTCTATCATCTCCTTCTTGCCTGGTGCCAAAACAGCAAGGTTTTCGCTGCCTTCATCTCTCGAAGGTGGTGCTTCAGAATTTGTAGCAATATTGCTTATATCCTTTAGTATCTCCTTCTCCCGTGGAGTTCTTGGCTCAGGGGAGTCAAGTGTCGCATTTGCCTCCCCTGGTCTCTTTCTTCCTCGTCCTCTCTGTCTCGGCTGATCATCTTGCAGCGTGTCCTGCATAGGTGTTGTGGGAGCTTCAATACTGGCATCTTCAATCCCAGGTGGGTCAGCAATATTTTCCTTTTTGTCACCAAAGTTATCCACATTCTCTGTTATTGTTGGGTTCTTTGATGCAACGGGATAGTCAACCTCGGGACTGACTACTGGCTTCTCTCCTTTCTTCGGCCGACCTCGTTTTCTTTTAAGCGGCGCGGGTGTATCCATTGTCAGGGCTTGCGAACCAACTCCGCTGGTTTCCACGTCCCTTTCAACTCCTTCGCCGGATTGTGGTAGCTTTTTCTTGCGTCCCCTCTTCTTGGGCATCGGAGGCTCAGGTACTGCTGCTGGATCTATCGAGGCTTGTCCCGAGGAGATCAGAATCGGCTCGTCATCCTGCTTTTCAACGACCTCTGTGCTTTCGTACGTTTCTTCCTGTAATTGCGTGTTGGGCAAAGTTGCAGCTGCTGACCTTCGCCTACTTGGTCTTGGTACATATCGCTCCATAAGCAATTCCGCATCCTCCGTATCCCGAGGCAAACCCTGAACAAGATTCGGTTGCTTCTTCTTCCGTTTATTACCGACGCTAGGTAGGTTGACATCTTCTGATATAGCCCGTTGTAGCGCAAACTCTTGAACTTGCCTTGCTCGGTCGTGGTACGGCGAGGAGCCCGTCAGGATATCAGGGGAGGAGTTTGGCTGCAAAATATCAGCTTGGAATAGAGCGACTGTTCCTCTCTTCATACCTCGTCGCCTCCTTCTATTACCATTCGCTTCTTGACGCTCAAAGAAACTGACATGGACGACACCATCTCCACAGGTGCTTGAACCGCGGATAGAGGTGGGGCGTCAGACGAGCCAAAACCGCTTGGGGTTGTGTAGGCAATAGTTGCATCATCACTCGACCTCTGCTCGATCTGATAAGCGGTACTCTTCGTGAGACGGGCTTTTCCCTGCCCCTCCGCGCCATGATCTGACGAACAAATGATTGGCTGGTATTGACGTTTCTGACTCGCACTCAGTTGATTCTGGGCGATATAGAATGAAGCTCCAGATGGCTCGACTGCCCCCTCCGATTCTGTCTTCATGGTGTCGTACACCACACTGCCAGAGCTTTCTTTGCCCGGAAGTCCGGCCGCCGACGACGTATTGGCATATTCCGTTCTAGGGACGAGCACCAAATCAACATCGTCCGTGGCGAGGCGGATATTGAAGTTGGGTTCACTGATTTTTCTTCTCTTTGCAGGACCAGTCGAGGGGTCATCGTACTCATATCCCCCGGTGGCATGACCTTGCTCTACACTCTGCAGACTCTTATGTGCAGGAGTAAGCCGTTGGCTTTTCTTCCTTTTGCTGTAAGTCTTTGTGTTCTTAGGTCTTACGCCATTGTCGTCCTCTCCAGGCGAACTACTAGGGATGGCATAGGGATCTACCGACGCGCTAAACTTCTTGCCCGGAGTCGTGATCTGAGTGATGCTTTCGAAGTCTTTGGCGCTACTGATCTTTTTGCGGCGGCTTGCAACAACTGGGTCTGTGATTGATGACGAATGGTTTCCCTTGTCATCATCCCTCATCGAGTTTGGTCGAATAGATGACTCTTCAACAAAGTCAATGCCCGCGCGTTCCCCATTTAAAGACTCTATATCTGCGCCGAGAGCTACTCGATGTTTCTGATCAGCATAGACGTTCTCGAAATACTCGGGATCTGTAGATCGCGAGGCGCTGGCGGTTGGCGCGTCTGGCGCACCTTCTACCGTGTAGATTGGGCTGGCATGATCGCTTTTCACGGGGCTAAAGCCGCCATCCTCATCATCAGAATCCTGGATTACCCCCCGACCAGGCATTTTCTGTCTGCGTCATTCCAGTAGGGTCTGTTGATAGGATTTTGGAGATGAAGCTTACATGGCTACCTAGGTAGGTTTTACGGTCGCGACACCCATTTGGGACGCGTCGCGGGGTCAGGTACGATTGCACGTGACACATATCTAAGTCAACTGCTATCTGCTCTCCAGAACCACCTCTAAAACAACGCCAAAAGGCACGGCAGACGAGTTAACTTTGCAGATTTATATGTATCATCGAGGGTATTTCCTCACTCAATCTCTTCTATTCTAGGTCTCTCAGTTCCAGTACGCCCAACTGATCTGTCCGGATCGATATCTAAGCCAGCCAGCTTGGTTAATTTTGGCGTCTGTAGCTGTGTTTCCGATATGAGGGATCCGATTCGTAAGTTTTCCAGGCTTTCTACAACGTCTCGAGCATGCTGCTTGACGAGGCCGTCACTGTCCGTGCCAGCTATGTAATTGAGAACCCTCTTGATGTCCGCTTGGCTTTCTTCCGTTAGGCCAAACCCGAGCCTTCTTCCTTGCTGTTTTGCGCTGTCTAGAGCACGTACAAAGCTCATGATCAAGAGAACAGCTGACCGTCTTAGAATCCCCTTTTCCATTTCTGGCTCCATCGTCAGGATGTTGACTGCCAAATCCACCGACCCTGAGGTAAGTGCAGACCCGATCCCGACAATATTCGTCTCGAGAGCCGCTCCAAAGACCGAAAGAGCAGAAGATCGAATACGAACGTCTTCGCTGCCTCGTTTGCTCTCCCAACCGCCGACTATGCGTGACAGGATTTCGTTTCTAGCCGCTTCTTCCTCATCGATGCCCTCTCCTAGGTCGGGTACTTCTCCGCCCCACGCGTTTTCGGCCTCGCGCTTCTTCATATGCCGAAGGCGTTCTTGCCTAGCTTGTTGCTGCTCTGTCTTTGGGCGGTAGCCACGTCGGCCAGCGGTCGAGAGCAAAGCTTGACTGACTTGTTGTGCTGTCTCACCGGTGAATGTTTCGCCTAAACGCTCGATGACTTGCATCAGAGCCTCGCCAAATCGCAAACGCGTGTCAACAGTCGCTGCTTCATTGGCGTCCACATAATGGTCGAGTAACTCCTTGGTAGCGCTTTTAGGATGTTTGTTCGCAATTTGGGTGAAAATCTTGATTACGCGGAGATTGATGTAATCTTCATTCTCTTCCAAGAGCGATGACATGAGCACCAGGGTTGCCTGTATATCTATCGTAGGGCTGTCATTTGTTATAAGTCTTTGTAGGAGAGTGAGTCCCTCAGAGCGAACAGGCGGTGGCGAATCCGGCTGTGTAATATAAGACATGGCCAATTGGTGTGTCCTTCGCTCTTCCTTCTGGCGTTCGGTAGGACCCTGCGATACATCTTGAGGATCCTGGAGCTCATCGTGATATCGTAGTAAGAGCGAGAGGTTCCGTGCGGTACTAGAAACATTATCGTCATGAAGCTTCCCGAGACGTGTCAGAGATTCCTCTAAAGCCTGAATGACTTCAGCATCAACTTTCGACTTTTGAAAACGAGGAGATGCCACCACGAGGTTGACCAGACTTAGAGCTACCGAGAGCATATCGTCTTCATCGGATTTCTCGTTCTTCAAGATTGGTACCACGAGTTCCAGGATAGCGTCCGGTCGTGAGATGAGTTGTTCCGGGAATCTCTCCATCATTTTCTGGAGCACTTTAGCTTCCACAAGTTGAACTATCGCGCCCTGTCCTGTTTCCTCTGAAACGGGAATGTGAATTACATTTTTATGTTCGTTGATTGCAAAGTGTCGTGAAAAGATATCCAAGAAGGTAGCGGAAATATCTTCATTCGACGAGACAGACTGTATAATACCCAACAGTGCGTCCACCTTCCTTTCAATGTCATTCCAGTCAAATTGTGATACAGCATCTGCTCGCATTTGGCGAGGCCGGATGACTTGGATATCCCCGTTAGTTGTTTCCTGAAATTTCCATGGGGACTTGTCGTCAGAAGAATTCCCATTGAAACGAATATCCTGGATGATCTTTGAAATCTTGTCCGGGGATGTAGTTATCTGCAGGTATATCTTCAAGAGATTTCGCGCCGGGATACAATACGTCTTCTCGCATGGAGATTTCGGGTTTGGCCAAGATGCAATAGCCCATAGAGACAGCACAACCGGAGTAATTAGCCTCCTTGACAATCCCGGATTTGGATGGGATATGAGCAACGATAGCAAACGAGAGATGGCCAAGGACAGCTGCCTTGCAGAGAACAGTCTAGTATCTTTAGTGAGGTCGACAATGCTGTCCGCGGTCTCACGCAAGGAAGCATCGTACTGCGTGGGGGGGGCCAGTGAAGGGTTGATGGTTCGCAGCATCGGATCTGCGAAAGCCTTCCATCCAGAGTTGCCTGGTGCGCCAAACTGTCGTCGACCGAGGATGCCGAATCCAATCACATAGGAGGCGACCTTCATAAGTTCTGGCCCGTCTTGGCCATCCAACAGGGAAAACAACTGGGGGGCGATGCCTGAAAACCAAGCATCAGCTGTCATGCCGGATGGAGGGTTTCCTAAGAGGCGAGTTGCCATATTGAGAGCTTCTTGGGTGATGTTGGCTCCTTGCTTCTGCGGGCTTGCCTCTTCAGGAGCACCAACAGTACTAGACGGATGGACGGAAAAGATGAACTCAACGGTAGCGCGTACGCCGCCATGTCGTAAAGGAATTCGTGTAAGAACCTCCATGAACTTCTGCTGCAGCCATGGTGGGAGCTTCCCGGGCTGTATTAATGAGTTCAAGGCTGGAATCAGATTTAGTGATCCTATACTTGGGAAGGTCAGCAATACACAAGCCAACAGAGCTTTGGTTACATACCTTTGGATCTCACGATTGAAAGTCTCTTGAGCTTCTCTTCTTGAGTCGGGGCCGCCGGCTGGACTAAAAGCCTCAGTTCCGAGCTTGATGAGCGAGTCCATCAGCGCTTCGCGCGACTTCTTATCGGACGCCCTTGCATCCATGTCGATGCTCAAAGTCGAACCTTCGTTAGCTATGGATGCTCACAAAAAATCATCCTTGTGCAAGGTTGTACAGAAGGGCTATCTGGCGGGTGTCATAGGTCTTCACAATATGCCGAAAGCATATTCTCAGTAGGTGATACAAATATTCTTTCTGGTTGCTTACTGTCAAGCAACATATTGTAAGGGCAGAAAAGACGTCGGTTTGATTGATGACTAACTCACCTGAGGGTCGAGAAATCCTTGGTTGCGTTGCGGACACTGGTCTTAGCTCCCGAACCCCACTAACCCCTAAATGCACTAGTGGATTTCGACGCGTTAGCTGTAACCAGACCGTGTCTATCTTGTGCTCGAAGCTCTCAACTTCTTTCTTCCTTACCTTTTTGTTCCGCATCCTAACGAGATTCCGCTTCACAATGCTCAGCAATCAAATCAGTTCCCGAATTCTGTCGTTTTCCAGAAAGCATGCCTGAAATATATCTCTACGCCGAGTAACCATCCATATACGCGCTGCTCGCGCGGCTTGGAATTCCGATATCAATCCACTAGAAGCTCTTTCGCTGCTCCTCGAGGACAGCATCATCTACCGCATGACGCCTCCCGCACAGTTCTCCGATTTTCATTTTCCGCAAGGAATGTCGTTAAGACCTCTCTGCATGGCTGGAACATCACAACACGTCGCATCTCGCACCTGTATCAGGAATACCGATGATCGCTGCGGGTGGATTCGTTGTGCCACGGTTGTCAACAACTGACAAGCCAGCCCCGCTGAGAGAATGGGTTTCGGAACTTAACCCTAAGTATCCCATTGGTTCCAAGTTTTGCGCTCATAGTCGTCCAAGCTGCTCTCTAAGTTCAATGTGCCCGCCGGTTGAGTGTTACCGCTGAAAAGTTGTACTCACG
Organism: Phaeoacremonium minimum UCRPA7; assembly: GCF_000392275.1. NCBI lineage: Eukaryota > Fungi > Ascomycota > Sordariomycetes > Togniniales > Togniniaceae > Phaeoacremonium > Phaeoacremonium minimum. The sequence goes on from NW_006920951.1 coordinate 228,121, forward strand.
AGACGGGGCGCTGAGGACGGAAAGGCGGGGAGGACATTCCAGACATCTTCGGATGCGTGAGTGATCAGTTCCCATGAGTCATTCGGTAAGAACCTCTGGTCTGAGGTCACTCGTCAGGGCTGCATCGCTGGAACTCGAACTTTGGTCATTATGGTCGTTCTAGAGGTGTCACTCCTACGCTTCAGATCACGTCTAGCTCAGTCTCAGCTATTGTATCCGCTTCGAGGCCGCCGTCTCAGCTATGATCGCCTTCTCGTTTTATCTAAGGGAAGGGCACGGCATTGGGCCCATACGATCAGTACCCTAGACGCTTCCTTTTGCCCCGGATTCACCTCGCAGCACGAGGATCCGCACGCTACATACAGAAGTGTCGCAAAGGGACTGATGATCACTTACCATGCAGACCTGCCCTGGGTACCCGATGATCTACGATGCACTTTGTTGCCTTTTCTCGACGAGCTAGACGTTGACCTTACGCAGTCTCGACTCTCAGGACCACGCCACGGCAACAGCCACCGGCGTGTCACGCATGCGTGTGACTGACCAGGCGCATCAGCCTGCATCCGTGTGTCTCGTCTCACGGATCGCCAGGACGCCAAACGTATCGTTGTTACCGCTTAGTACTGCGATAAATTTCCTCTCGTCAACTAGAAATAGACCAGACTGGAGACGACAGCACGGCTTTTGAGGATGTCTTTTGTCCGCGCGAATTGCCCTCCTATACAAGCCATCCCCGGCTTCCTCGATGGAGAGGAAACAAAAACTAATCCTTGTTGGCAATGCGATCACACGGAAAGAGCTTCCTCTGGACTTTATATGGGAAAACCTTGTCGCATTGCCGCACGTGGCCTCAGCGAAAGGTATATTGACGACGGCATGATTTTCATAAGGAAAGACAGCGTGAAGGAACTGATGCGCTTGCAAAGCGTGAAGCTGACGGGAGCGAGCAACAATTTCACACGATTTGAGGCTACTGAACCTCTTGGGACCGATGAGGAGCACCTGGATTCTCCGAAGCAGCACTGGGACCCATCTCGAGTTGGAGTCAAGGTTTCGTGCCTGTCCGGTGTTGTGGGAGGAGTACAGATGGTCTTCTTTGAGGAACTTTAGGCGCGGTGAAAGAGAATCGGTAAAACGTCTTTGGAAAGGGGCAGGCAATGATATGCAGTCCCGGTTGCTCTTCCTTCAGAAATGGCGGAAGGGCAACCCCCTGGGTACCTGGGGATAAGTTTGCCCTCCTTTTAAATTGAGTGATGTGGGTGCTAACATTTGACGGAGATTAGGATCTCGGCCGCACAATTGCCTTGCTATCCCATCTCTCGAAAGTCTCTTTGAAAGGTCTGGGCAACACGAATTGGATCTAATCTTATTTGCAGGGTAAAAGGCGTAGTAATAAGCTCACAAATTCTGAAACAGGGCGCCATCTTTGAAATGCGTAGGCCAAGGCACAGGAGGAACGGGGTGCTGGGTTTGTTCCAGCGCAGCAAAGTGTGGTATTGATGCAGGTTTTCCTGCTTTCGACCCCTGATGCTCGGTTCCGGATCTCCCGCTAAGATCCAGCTTCGACCAATGATCTTGGCGAGGCACCGCCCGAAATGGCAGGAAGGCACAGCACCCCAGCCCGCCCTGACGTCACTAGGCAAGTTGAGCAGCGCGACAGCAGCAATGATGGCATTGGGAACAGTTTCCAGTGTCCTGGACTTGATTAATTGTTAAGCCTGGCTCCAGACTACCTCACAGCATAAGTAGTCAACATACGCCTGTTTTGAAGCGGTGAAAATCCATTGTGAATAGACGTTCAATCGCGCCACTAAATCCCGCGCCGTCAAAGGCCCAGAACGCGCTCTTTGTGGCCGTTGTGCAACTTTAAAATCAACCCGCTTCGACCCAGAACTCCCGTTAAGCTTAAAAGAATGGCCCTCTACAAAGCCGCGATCGTACTTGGCACGCTGTCGGGAGCGCTCGCAGCCCCGGCGCCGGCGGCCGCTCCTGGTCCACACCCACAAATCACGCCTGCTCCCGTCCTTTCTCAGCAGGAATTAGAGAGACGATTCGATATTGGTAGCTATGTGGACAGTGTAATCAGCGGCATCGGCAGCGATGTCTCGAGCTTCGTCGCGTCCGGTGTGCCGCAGTACTTCAATGATCTTCCAACTGGCACTGCAGTGGAGAGTTCTTTGGGCATATCTAGCAGTGATCTCGCTGCCAAGCCGACCCAAGCGCTGAATGTTCCGTATGTTTCAAGCGCAAACTTGTTACTTGTCTGATCGAGAACTAACAAGTTGCAGGGCATATGCAAACTGGACAGATCAAGGATGGAATGTCCGGGTCCATGGAAACATCTTCAAGCAGCCAGACATCTCGGAGCAAAAGCTGAACGACCTCGCGAACGTTTTCCTGATTGATGTCGATATCAAGGATCTCCCTCAAAACCAGCAGAACCAGGCGAGGAACATGACCTCCGAGATATTCGTCGTGCAACAGGAGAACGTCGCAGTCACGGTGAACTTCGTGAATGACGTGAGTGTTGAGCCGTCCCACGACAGCGGTGCAGTCAATGCAGCTGGCGGAGCTCAGACAATTCACATGCCACACAATACGACGGAACAGGGCGATTTCGACGCATTCGTCGTTCTAAAGAACACTACGGGACCGCTCGGTGCCTACATGATTCCAGGAGATGTCTCAGATCGCATCCAGACGCTGAACATGTACGTCGAGGGTACCAACACGGGCAATGCCACAGCATGGCTTGTACCCGACGAAGGAATCACAATTCTTTCGGACATTGATGATATTCTTCGCATCACCAAGATCTATGTGCCAAAGGAAGGGCTGCTAAATTCGTTTGCCCGTCCTTTCACGCCTTGGATGAACATGCCTGAGATCTACGCCAATTGGTCAAAAACCGTCCCCAACTTCCATTTCCACTACCTTACAACGACTCCCGAGCAAGTCACGAAGAATTATATGGACTTCATCTATAAGACATATCCACTGGGATCTTTCGACACGAGGCCACTTAACTTCTCAGACGCCTCGGCGACTCTGTCAATCCGGAAGTTCCTGCTAGACAAGATCTTCCAGACGTTTCCGAAGCGGAAGTTCATCCTCGTTGGCGACACCACCAACTCCGATGTCATGAAGGCTTACCCACAGCTTGTGACGGACTATCCCGGACAAGTCCAGTGTATCTTTCTGCGCAACACTAGCAACACTGATTCGGATGATCTGTTCCCGTACGACACGTCTGGCTTCAAGAACATACCTCAGGAGCAGTACATGTTTTTCAATGTTCCAGACGACCTGACGCACCTCGATATAGTAAACGGGCAGTGTTACAATCAGTCCATCAAGCAGAACGTCAGCTTTGAGACACAGGGTCCTTTTGGTCTAGGCGATGAGAACGCGGCAGGCTCGCTGGCGCCGCCTGGCTTCCTTGGTAGCTTGGGCACGTGCATTGGCTTGATGTTGATGTTGGCGGCTGCCCTCTTGTAAAGGACCAACAGCTGCTCCAACTCAGCCACCTGCGCAAGATCGAGATCTGCCGGTCCTTCTGGAGCGCAATCGGGGCATGGTCCTGTTATGGGCGATTTACAGATGATCTAGCGATCCTCGATGTTGGGCATCGCTGAGGGCCCACTGCGACCCGGTCTGGCGGAGTCGGAGTCTCGAGAGGCACTATGTGCTGGCTAAGCCTTGCGAAATTTTTTGAATATGTACGACTTACGATCATTGGTGTTAGGCATTGCATTGGCGTTTAATGGTGTGCGTTTTGTGAGCTGAGAAGGCCACAACGCCTTCTACTACGGCAGGCACTTGACAATGCTTGGGTCTAGACCGCTTGTAATATAGTCAATATGTATGCATACGTAAATCCCTCGTCAGCGGTCCTTGGAGACGGGAGCAACAGTGTGTGAAAATGCCCACAGGCTAGAGGGCAAACCGGATGGTTTTCTAGAGCCCACTAGCCAGCCTTATCGTGCCTTAGGGAGTACCCTCGCGGCGATGGACGGCCCACATCGCAAAAATCTGCCCGATGAGCACCGTACGGCAAGGAATGAGTGCGGAGGAGCGGAGCGAAGGAAGATGGCACGCATTACGGCCGATACATGCGTGTCGCTCCGGTCGAGACACGGACTTTCACCTGTCGAGATCTCCCACGCCAATTTGACGGCCCCGGTCCTCACGAGTCAGCATGCAGATACATGCTGGAATTCGCGAGATCGGCACGGTCAGTCGTCTTGGCTGCTCGGGAATAAGTGAGACATTTTAACGGTTGTCGGTTGCAGGACGTTAGTCGGTCTTTCTGCACCTGCGAGACTGCATGCTATGCGTAGCACACTTACGCAGATGACACGCGATAAGGCAATGGATCATGTCGATGCAGGCCGCTAACATCGGCGCCAAAATAGCACCTGTTCGGTGTCTGAGTGCCCCCGGGCCAGGTCCAGGTTCAGTGTCCACTATGCCGTAGGGAGGTCCAGGGATGCTGGTCTGGCGCCGCGATGCGCTCAGATCTTCCTGTTGATGCTTCCTTAATTTTACTACCGAAATGGCAGCGGAAATTCCCGACAGTCTGGCACCGATGAAGACCTGACTCGTTTGTGTCGAGATCTCGACGGGGGCGTCCCTGATTCCTGGGTCATCGGTGGCGAGAGGATCACGGTAGTCATGTCCGTAATCGCTGACCTGCATGATATGAGACCCGTCGCAGATGATGACAGCTTGGAGCCAGAGGGCAGCAGGATCGATCCATGGCTCTTCAGTAAGTTCAGTCAACCTTTTGAGGTTGCGAATGCCAGAGACATGTCAGCTGACAGAGTTCAATAATGAATTGGCTATGACTCCACTAAGACAACAACCACACTTGGTGATATCAACCATCTTGAGCAGCGTACGTCTTGTTTTCTGGTCTGAGAAACGGCAGACCCCCCGAGTCAGTCGGATATGGCTCCGAGAAAAGTTTTCTCTACGGTTTTCTCTGTCTCGCACCCTCCTTCCGTATTCGCTGGCGTCTATTCCACAAGCCTTGAAGGGCTATTGAGATCTTGCGTAACGGACGCTAAAAGAGCCGCTAAAGACGCAGCCACCGTTATTGGCGGCGCACGCAGGCTCGCAGGGTGGCTCTTTCCCGCTGAAGAGAGATCGAAACCAAGCGGGCAAGTCCCCTCCCACGTGGCAGGGCAGTGATAGCATGCCAATAGTTTAGCTACCTACCTGCCTTAGCTACCGTACCTGCCGTGTCCATTTTGCCTCATTTCGTTTTTGCTTCTTTACTCCGCCCACAAAGAAGAGCCCACGCGCAACGGTTTGCGGAGCCAAGGCCGGCTCTGCCGGCCTGGCTTTCGTGTAGACCGTGATCATGATGATGGTGATGATGGCAGCACGTCACAAGTCGTGCAGCTCGTTGCAACCTCATGTCGGGACAAAGCCCACTTAATATTGCGGTCTCGTCACATCTCGTCCGGAGCTCGTCCCCTCATATCCACTTCGACGGCAACGACGTTGAATTCATACAGCCGCCTTATGCGGTCCGAATAGCCCCTGGACAAGATAGACTACGGCGAGGCCCCATTACGAGAGCATGGCTCTTCCTCAGCCGGCACGCCTGCACAATCGTTGAGTTCACGCTTCGATGCATGAGGCGCTCATATCTCAGCAACGACGGCTTGCATCCCGCCTATCACGGATCATCGCTCACAAGCACGGCGACACTTTCAGCTGCTTCCCGGGTGGCTCACCTGCCTGGTCCCGCCACCCGCTGTCATTCGTGCAGGCTTGCAGCTGCTTCACACCTCCGCCGGAACTATTGCGCTTTTGAGGCTTCGTGTCTCAGAAGGATGAATGGCTCATCACGCCAGTTGTCGACGTTTCAGGGCTACTGCAGTTTCCAGCGGCGAACTACCACGGGTACGTTACCATCATTGGGCCAGCACGGCCAGGAAACATGAAGTATCCTCATGCCCTCTCCACCCGCACGTTCCAACTTCATGACCACTCATGGCTGTGCAATATGCCTAGCTTGAGCCGTTGAACTTATCGGAAGTATTCTCAGACACAGTCCGGCTTCGTAGTAATGGCCTCATTGAGTGCCTGCCTATCTTCCTGCGCTTTGGTACTCAACCATTCGCTCATTCACACAGCGATGTCGAGACGGGGATCCGTCGGATATCGACTAACTTGGATACGCTGAGCAGCATATACATTCAAGCGCCCACCCCTATGTGAGTGACCGTTTTCGGCAGCGGGGTTGCTTGGTACTGTACTAATCGACCTGCTAGTCCTCGCCTCCGTATTAGTGCTGATACCCTCTCGCACCTGGCGAGTCCGATTTTGTTTACCGTAACTTACAGCCCACTAAACCCCCAGGGACCGTGTACTTCAGGCAAATGTTCACGGGCATGCTGCAGAAGCCTCAACGAGACGGGCGTTTGTCCGTTGCCTAGCTCTTCAGGTAGTCAGCCTGTCTCTGTCAGCAGTTGCAAACCACTGTGAGCTTGGCATACGCATCCACGCAAGTAATTATCTACACTCGCCCACCTAACATGAGGTAGGCTGTGCTCATTAACCTCCAAGCCCTGGTTATTCCATTTGATCAAAGACTGGCCGTCCTTCCATTGGGGAACTACTTGGCACAACTCCACACGCTAAGGATGACCAGGATTTGGGATGGCAAGCGCCGAACCGCCATGTCATGCCAATCCACGGCGCTGAAGGGGACCAGAGATGTTATTGCTCCAGGGGTAGTAGGGTACCACTTCGACCTACACTGACCCTTGAATAGCTCCGGTCCATGGTGGATCATCTCCATCTTAGTTCCTTTGTTGAAGACTCCGCTCGTCAGGAGTTGACGTCTTCGCAAGCGGTCATTAACAAATGATGAAAAGTGAGAGGGGCAGTCGGGAGCGAGGGAAGACCCTTTCTCCCTAGTGTTGGTCACAGAAGCTGTGCCGTTCAACATTGCTCCGAACAAAAACTTGATGCTAACGCAGTATTACTATGCAGACAAAAACAACCTGGCCAAATCGCAAGGCGTCTGTGCCGTGAAGCTCTCTTTCTTCGTATTATTGCAATCTCATAAGAATATCCATCCAGCAGAACGCTCCATTCCATACTTTTCACAATCTTCCAATTCATAGCACGATATGTTCCTTGATAACCCGAGACTGGCTTCTCAAACCAAGCCCCCTAGATGCATCCGAGGAGGTCTAGTCGGAAGACCCCCATCCCAGCGCCGGCTTAGTCAAATTCCCAAAATGCAAACCCATTTGCGTGTCGTTTGTGTTCGTCGTCGTCGAAATTTATGGTCTTACACCCATCAATCAAACTCCCGGCCGACACATTCCGAGATCCGGGAGGCGGCCAGTGGCCTAGACACCTGAGCTTGTCGGAAGTCCTGTTGATGCGAGGACCGCACGGGGAGTTGCTCCCGTGGTAGGTATCGGTGGCACAATGGGCTGAGCGACGATGTGTCTCAGAGTCCAGTAGTTACCTGGACCTGAGGTATTCACAATCTCCATCAGCGTGTACTGCAGCGTTCCGCCATGGATTGATGGTACGACAATGTCTCTTGGCATAGTCCACGCCGGTGTGTTCGACGGAGCCTCTTCGGCATCCCGACCCTCAGCCTGAGAGATTGGTCAGTTTCAGGAGTCCGGTGCTTGTTACAAGGTCACTCACAAGGCAAGAGGCGCATGGCGAGCCGTTTACCCAAACCCAATTTTGGCAGTTATGGCTGTAGAAGTACTTGCACCGGTACTTGTAGAATCCACCGCTTCCACTCATGATGACGAACTTGATCAAGCACTTTTGAAGGTTGTGAAGAAGAAAAGGGGAGTGTGGTACTAGTGTGCCAGAATAAGGGGCGTAACGTCGTAAGAGTTGCGAGGCTCAGATCTAGTAATCGTTGCTGCCCGCTGGCAGAGAGCGATCAAGAAGAGAAAGATCTGAAATCGACAAGGCGAGCAACGTCTTTTAATAGAGTTCTTTATGACCCAGTTAAACCCCGACCCTAGAAGGCAAGGTTCCCGAAGATTTAAGTTGGGAAAAGCAATGAGATCGGCACGCGGCTAGGTTCCTTTTATGTGTTCCAGGGGATGGAGCCCTGGACAAGGGAGGCCCGGACGCGGCTGTTAGTCTTAAGTATAGCGGGGTGACTACGTCTAGGATGCCAACAGTAGCCATGCGTTGGCGCTGCGGTGTTGTAAGTACCACCTCCAAGCTGGCAAGGTCGAGTCAGGACAGAATCAACGTCTTTCTTTGTGATTACGCCCTCCATTTTGCTTCCCCCACTTCGGCAAACCCTTCCCTGCAGGATGAGGGCTTACACGGCAGGCCAGTCAGTTTGCAGTGAGAGATCCACCCCTACGAACTTTGAATCCCTTCCGTCTTCAATTCGGCAGACCCTGAAAGACTGCCTCACGTAGCTCCGTCCGGAGGAACGGCCGTCTAACACGGGCTCCTCCTATGGAGCTACCGTGGCCCAATACCGACTAATTCGGGACAAATTGACTTTGTAATCGATTCAGTAACACAGCTTGGACAGGCCCAGATGAAGATTATGCCAATACTAGCCACGTTCTAGAGAGGGCATTAGAAGAATCGAGAAGAAGGGGCAGCTAGGCAGTGGGTGCGCAAGCGGAAAGCGTTGAAAAGTGAGATATGACAGAATTAAAACGAGTGTCCCTTCGACTCGTCATCCGGCCGTGGGACGGTATAATACAGCATTAACCGTCACTACCTCATTCGAGGAGACGGGCAAATGGGATTCCTTGATAACAACACCACTACGCTCACCCACACACACACACTCACACACATTCACACACTCAGCGAGGGATCGATGGTGAGGAAGTCATTGCCGAATCGCTTGTGTTGGTAACCCTTCCTCGCCGAACACCATCATGTCAAACTCGCCAGTTTTTTTTGTGCACCACGGCGACGACACCACACCAACATGAAATTTGCATGTGGGGCGCAAGGAAGGTGCCGCTGTCGTACGAACCTCACAGGGCTTCCGTGTTTGAGGCTGAAAGATGGACGCTGTGATTTGCGGTGGCCGGCGGCGGAAGAAGCAAGAATATGCGTTGGCCGCAACCTGGTCACCCACGGGCGTTACTCTACCGAGTGGACTCTCCTTTCATCGGAACACGACCGCGTGTGTGTAGTTAACCAGCAGCACGGCGACTACGACTGCCGTTGTCTTTTGACAGGTGCTGGCAGCCGTGACGCCGCCGCCGGAGCAGCAGTTCATGTCAGTCAGAAGCCGCCTTCCGTGTGCTAAGGCTGGCCAAATTCTCCGGGGGAGGACAGCCCAGGGGAAGAGAGTCAACTGGGCGGCCGCTGAGGAGAGTTCCTATTCGTACGCCGACTTACTGTATGTAATGTACAGTACTCCTGCCCTGCGGCATTGCGGCAGTGAAACCTGCAGGTATCCGGCCTGGGGAATTTCTTACCTACCCTACCAGGCGTTGAACCCCCACCCTATCAGGGCATGCCATAACGTTGCTGCTCCCACGTATGGGCGAAATCCGGCATGCTCATTTATTTTTTGCATCAATCCCGGGCTAGTTGACCTTCGCGACCCTTCCTGACTTACCAAGAACGCGGGAAGTGACATCCTTGTCCTGTTTCGGATGCCATTGGCCACCATCAAGTAAACGGGATCCTTTGGGGGGCCTTCTGGCGAGTCATCTACTGCCGTTTAGCTCTCAGCCAATATTTGATCAGCATCAGGACGGTGCTGATGCTACGATTTGTTTCCGAAATGGAAGCTCTGGAGCCTGGATGTGAGACTAAAGCACGCCTCCAGCACACTCGACGGCCTGTTGGCAGGGTGCAACACTGGGCTCTACCGTGGCGAGATTGCTCAATGTGACGCCTCACAAATCCAACGTCTGGCCGTTCGGACCGGCGAGACGTGGTAGGGGGAGAGAGAGAGCAATCACAAAGTTGCCCACAGTCCTCCCACTGCACTGCAGCGCGCGCAACACACAGGCAAAGACTGAAACAACACCGCAGCTGCAAACAAGAATAGCCTGACAATGACGGAATGGCAGCGCTAGCCCTATCCTAGTGGCTTATAGCACCCTGAACTGCACGTTTTTCGCACCCCTGCAGTGTCTCGCGGGTTCTCCTTGTGGGTCGGCCGATGCAGTCGCTAATTAAGTCGACTTTGACTTGACGATTGTCGTAACGGCCTCTGCTTGGGCTTGGGCTTAGGCTTGGGCTTAGGGTAGTGGGCATGTCTTACCTTATCCGCTTGACTTACTGAGACCGGTTTACTGCCCGCCACCTAGACAGACCCGTTTCTTCTTCGGCGCCGAGCAACTTGGATTGACTGCAAAACAGCAACAAAGACAGAGGCAGAGGCAGAGGCAGACCTAATGCAGCATTGCATATGCAGTAGTAACCGAAGAAAGACCTTACATGACATCTTACTCATATTTCCGGTTGCTGAACGGTACATATTCGGCATATTCGGGGAAAGTTACGAAACTGGCCTTTTGCTTATCCACACGTTTGCGATACGGCTCCGGCGAGCACCTTGTTACACGGCTCCCGCACGTCCAGGAAGAACCTTTCCCGCCTAATGTGCGACCCTCCGGACCGCGTAGCGGGCATGGAGTCAATTGGACGGCTCGTGTTATACAGCAGAACCATTCGGCCGGCAGTCATGCCTATAACTCAGTGTCTCATGACGATATCACGACTTTCAATGAGTTTCTAGAGAACATCGTCCTATACTGTCAGCCGCTATGTGAGATGTTGCATTTTGACTGCCGTGTGGAAGCAGCTAGCCAGAAGGAGTACAGTGACATCTGCTGTGGACTGCAACAGCACATGTCAAACATACAGTGTAGTCCTAGCACCGAATATGGCATATTACGCAAGGCTTGAAAGAGCCGTTCTCAATTAAGCAAGGACGTGCGCCATGGCCTATCTTGCCATCGTGGCTGCAAGTGGGCCGATGGTGAAAGCCTGTTCTTCCCTTTGAGAGACGGTAACACCCTCTGTATTACAGGCATTGCAAAGGTCATATTCTGATATATCATAATTACCCCCGGGAAATCAGCACGCTTCCAGAGCAAGCCACAGCGTCTCACGGAGGACTCGACGATACCTCCCATCGATCACCTCCCCTATCCGTCCTGCACGCGGGCCACCTGACACTGTCATGCCGAGTTGTGCAATAGTCTCGACCCTGCTATGGAGGATCTACAGGGTTCAACACCTGTTTCGCCAGTGTGCGCCCGTATTTCAGCATCGCAGATCCTTCTATATGTCTCGACGCGGCGACAGACATATCACGAAGGATTCAAGTCTGTATCGATGGCCGGCGCTTCAGTACTACGGCATCCATCGGATCTCCATCCCAGTTGGCTTATTTGGTGCGACTAAGTTATTGGTTGTGTTAGTCCGCTCTGAGCCATACTGCCGGTAACATTGTATGTATCCACGTGTGAGCTGCTCGGCGATAGGTCTAGTACTTCTGAACGCAAATCCTGGCATGATCTGCGGTCCGCGGGGAGCTGGATGCGAGCCCCTCTGTACGTTCATACCCGGCAGTGACCCTCAGTGCTTGGGCTCGGCAGTGATAGCATTGTTCAGACAGGTGACGATCAACCCCTGACCTGTCTTGGTCCAACCAAGCTGGACCGCCAATACGCGGCCCTCCTATGCACAACTCACAATGACTACCCTACAATAGCTCCTTGGTTCACAACAGCTATCTGTGATAGTGTCTGGCGCGTAGCACTGATTACACTCACCCCAATCAGCCTATCCCCTCGCTCAAAAGAGCATAGCAGCGCCAGGCTTAACATCACGAGGGCGAGGATTGACGCACTGAGACCCCTTATCAGAGGCTAAAGGGTCTCTGCATGCCTCGATGCGAGGAGGGTCTGTCTTTTCGCCGATTTGTGTGTTCCAGCTCCGGCCATTGCCCAATACGCCCACCTACACTGCTCCAACACACATTCTGGAGACCGCCTTCAAGTCCGCCGCAGTTGACAGCCACGATAATTTTTTTTTTGCTCTCTCGCGCAGATCAGGTTAGGAGCCACGATTCTCTTGCCTTTTCAGGAGGCTAGATGCGAGTGCAATTAGCGTCGTGTTTTCTTTTTCTTCCTCAAGCCCGTCAAGGTTCCGTCGCGCCGTGTGATAGGCTTGAAGCCGGTCACGGCTGGAAACCCGGTTGCAGATAAGGACGTGTCGAGTGATTCGACGTCGGGCCCGAGGCGAAGGGGAAAATAGCCCTCGACTCCTGATCCTGCCGAAGACAAAAGCAATGAGGGACGGTCCGATGCTGCTTGTAATGGCCGTGTCGTACCGTCATTCGATACCATTTGCTGGAGAGCTTTTCCTGCTGTGTTGCTGGTCGTCGACGACGGGGGATCCCTGGCATGCGCAGTGATTAACGCTGCTTGATATGCTGTTGTTGATATTCACTCGGAGGCTGGAAAACGCCTCCTACGGCGCCAGCTGCATGAAAAACAGGCAACTAAACACCTGGGCTCATGGGTCGGCCGGTAACTGTAAAGACTTTTGCCCTTGACGGATCGCCCCCTTTACGCTGATCAGGCGGAGTACTTTCAACTATGAATTGTCAAGGAGCCCAGCGGTCTTCGATGACTTCACAGCGGACATCGCCAATATCTTTGTCAGATACAGGGCCCTGATGAGAAATATTGGATGTTCACACCCCTAGCTCTCAGAGACAGCCACTTACATGTTCCAATCCCCACATCCCGCCCTCCATCACTGCCCTGCCAGGCAGGGCACGCTAGACCTCACAGAGTCGAGCGCCCCCGTATCGTGCTGAGCCCCCCTGTCCTCCTAGGTTATACAGGAGGATCGCGGGCATATTACTCTGTAGGTATAGTTAAAAGTGATGTGAGCGATGTTGCGCACCACACCCAGCCATCACTTCAAAGCGGAAACACCCTGCTTACTCTGCATATCACACCACCAGCCATCTGGTGGTAGAGGGTGGTAATACAAGAGGTGCTGTGCGACACGGGGAACAGTTGCCGAGCCTCGTCCTGATACGATTTTCGATCCCTACCATCTTTTTGCTTCTTTCATCCTCCTGCTGGTCAGGGTTCACAATCGAGATTGCGCAACGAAAACGTGGGAGGAAGGCTGTGACTGGTGGTGGGTGGGTGGGCTGGTGAGTAATAACCTGCTCTTTGCCTGCCTGCCCATGCGCGCAGTCCTAAATCAAATTTCCAGCCGCCTCGGAATTCGCAGGATGAAGCAATGAAACGCCGGCTTGTCAAGTTTATACAGTTGATGAATTTCCTTTTTTTTTTCGTCTCCCACGAAATAGACGGGTTCTACCTTCCCGCTTTAATAACTTTCTATCTAGCGAATACACAGGTATTTAGCAAGCGATTTAAACCATGCCGTGCAAATTTGACCCTGAGTGACCTGTCTAAGATTGGGCTTGCAATCTTCTCAAAACCCCCCTTGGTGCAGAAACGACTAGCAATGACCACCCATGCTGTGTAGAACATGGCTGAATGACTCCTGAACTTCATCGTTGCCAGGCTCCAGTGCCTGACACTGGCTCCTCATCTACGCCTGCTCTTTGGCCGGCAGAGCGTCCTCGAGATCTCGGAGCCACGTCTGAACATCGCCCTTCTAGGCCTGACTGCCCTTCATGGCCTTCTTTCTTCGGATCCGTTCTGTCACCCGGGTGAGCGCAGTCTTCACGTCACCCCGTTCGAATGTGTCTAGATCATAGTAGATAGGTGCAATTTCCTGCAGACATGTGGTCAGCAAAATGGGTCGAAGGTAAATGACGAGCAGCACGTTGACTTACCAGAAGCCACTCGGGGCGAATACCGGTGACTGTTCGAATGTACTGCTTCGAGGTGAGGACGAACTCGTTGTACACCACCCAGTCGTATCCAGTCTTCAGGACAGTGCTGGGGTGGAGCATGACAAGCTGGTCGTCCTTGATGGTGCGATACGTCTTGCCGTTCGCCTCCTTCATGGCAACTTGCATGAAGAAACCTGCTAGAAGTGCTCTTCGGATGTTGGTGTAGTAATTCTTGTCCTCGAATGGCGTGCTGATCAGCTCGACTCCGTGCGTCTCCATGATCCGCTTCAGCTGTGACCGGACGTCGTCTGCGGTAGTCAAATGACGCTGCGAGAGGAAGTGCTCGTGGCACCACTTCTTCATGTCCTCGCCCTGGGTCATCTTGCCTTTGAAGGCATGGTACGCGTTGAGCAGGGTCAGGTGGTCGCCCTCAGGATGAGCAAACAGCTCCTTCATCTCGTCGGCTCGCCTCCTGTTGCTGTTCGGGCGAACGAAGATTTGAGGCACAGACAGGAGCGCGGTGATAGAGAGCATCTCGTTGGAACAGTAGAATTCGGGCGAAGAGATAAGCATGACGGCAAGAGCTGGATCCAGAGGGAACTCGGAAGCTAGGCTGCCAAGCTGTGTCAGTTCGCCATCGTCGTCGAGACATGCCAGATAGTTCAACTCCTCGAGCGCACGCATCATTGTCTCCGGAGCCGGGGGGTCCATCAGATCAAAATGCACCAGATCTTCGACTCCAAGCTTCTTCAACTCTAGCACGGTGTTTGCCAAGTTAGACCGCAGAATCTCTGGGTATGTCTGCTCAATGAGCTCCTTCTTGAACGCCTTTTCTGTGTACAACCTGAAACATTTACCAGGCCTTGTTCGACCAGCTCTGCCAGCTCGTTGTTGTGCCGAAGCTTTAGAAATAGGAGAGACGAGTAAAGATTCAACCCTGATTCGAGGGTTGTAGATCTTCTGCTTGCTGAAACCAGGATCAACGACGTACACGATTCCATCGATTGTCAGCGAAGTTTCGGCAATATTGGTCGAAATAATGCACTTCCGTCCCGGACGACCACCCTTCTGAAGAGGCTCCGGAGCCTTGTCAAATATGCGTTGCTGTTGCGCGGGTGGCAGAGTACCGTATAGGGGGTAAACGACCATCGGTCCGGCGTCTGACTCTCGAACCATCTCGTCTACCTCCAAGCGAATACGTCGACAGGCATCCTCAATCTCCTCTTCACCGGTGAGGAACAGCAGAATGTCACCTTCGGCTTCTGTGGCGTGAATCTGAAGCACCGTTCGTATCGATGCCTCAATATAGTCCTTCTCGGCCTCGGGTGTGTAGAAGATCTCGACTGGATGTGTACGACCAGGCACAGCAAGGAGCGGCGCATCGTAGAAGTAACGCTGGAACTTTTGCGCGTCTAGAGTAGCCGACATGATGATGATCTTGAGGTCTTTGCGTCGCAGAGCAATCTGCTTGAGAAGTGCCATCAGAATATCAGTTGCCAGGGTTCTCTCGTGCGCCTCGTCGAGAATGATGCAGCTGTATCGGGTCATATCGTGGTCGTGCATGGCCTCCCGGAGAAGCTGACCATCGGTCATGTACTTGAGAACAGTCTTGGGTCCAGTTTTATTCTCGAAACGGATGCTGTATCCAACCTCCTCTCCGAGACTCACGTCAAGCTCGTCTGCCACACGCTGCGCAACTGACATGGCTGCCACTCGTCGCGGCTGCGTGCAGGCAACCAGCTTTCCATGAAACTGTGGCAGCTCGTCATACAGAACGTATTGTGGAATCTGAGTAGTTTTTCCCGAACCAGTCTCACCAACAAAGACCATAATTTGCGTGCTGTGGTAGATGTCGAGGAATTCCTGCCGTTGCTTCTGGACGGGGAGGTCCCGCCTCGTCTTGAGGATCTTGAAGTATTGCTGTGAGTGCACCTCTCCCGTCCAGGCGTTCAGGTCGTTGTCCTCGATCTTCTCCGCCTGTTTCGCAGTGGTCTCGTGGCGCGTCACGCCGTTAAACAGGGGCCAGGCGCTCGAGTTCCCAAAGCCCTTTTTCTCCTCAGCCTCGTACTGGTGGGCGAGATATGGGTTGTAGCCATCCTTCTTTTCCGACTTGACCGGCGCCATGTCGTCGGAATCCTGCTTAACTCGCTTCATCTTGGGTGAGGGTGAATCGTCAGCGCTTCTGCGCTTGATGGGCTTGGACAGGTCAGCCATGGTTGTTTGCTCCCATCTAGGCAAGGCAGTAGAGTGTGCCAAATGTTTTGGTTTTGTTTGCGACTGGGAAAATTTTGGTAGTGGCGAGGTCCGACGAATCAGGTGTCTTTTTGATAAGATAAATCCGTATCGATAAGATTGCCGCCAGCGTCGAAAACTCTCCGTTGGAAAGAAGGCAGTCGCAATGTACTTGGGCACAAGAGACACGGCAACATTGGAGCAAATGTTATTTATACCTAAAAAGTGTTGGCTTCGAGTGAGATTCACTCGCTTTCTTCATTGCTCGAGAAGTTAAAACTTCTCGATGTCCCAGGTTGGTAGGTTGATATGTTAGATGCCTGCATGTATGAGGGGCTCACAGCTTAAAGAACTACCTAGGTATAAGAGTTGATACATCTAACACTGGCCAAATTTCTCCAGCTGCATTTCACAGATACATATTTTCGCATTTAAAAAACTTCAAATTGATTTCAAGAATTGTTTAAAAGAAGAACTAAGCTGCATAGAGTGTGGTGACACTGAGAGCCTCAACTTTTCCACACGTGACTTCTCGAGGCTTAGGTAGGCAGGTACTTAAGTAGAGTGGTTTTATGCCCGGTCCCTGAAGCTCGAAATTTGCCCTGAAGCCCCAGGTACCCCGGATTTGCACTTGTGTGAAAATACCTGCGCGCGGACAAATCAGCCGCCTTTCAACACATTTTGTGTGTCATCGGTTACACCGAGCCTCATCCACATCAGGGCTCAAAGGAAAGGCGGTGATTAGCCTCAATGATGGAATCCGTGGGTATTTCTTCATGTATTGAGACTGCGTTGTCTCCTTGAAGCTGGACTGCATCATCAAACTCGGTCAACCTGCCTCAACTTGTCATCCCTCACTTGAAACAAGAAAGACAACCACCATACCGGCTGGTAATATTACTCGAAGAGCCCACCTTAAAAACACATCCGTATCATAATGGCCATGGAAAGCAGTCTCAACCCGGAGTCGGATGACTTCAATCAGGCCAGACCGAATTTCTTCATCGGTCAACACGACTCAGACAGAGTTGAGGCTCTTACAGACGGTCAATATGCCCAGGTGCTCAATGCTGGTGTAAGTAGCAATTCATAACAATTCCATACCATAATCCCCTTCATCGATCTAATGGCTCATAGTATGGATTCACTACTGCACCGGTAACCAGTGTGCACTTTTTAAACCGGGTTATAGACTTGTACAAGGCGCATAAGCAGAAGGTGGCAGAGCTTGACCTTCCAGAGAGCGCAAAGTCTAACCAGTCTCTACCGGGACCAGTGGTGCCAACTCTCACCAACAAAGATACATCACTCTTTCCCAGCAACTATGTCACTGCTTTAGTGGCGTATTCGAGCCCGTGGATTGACCTTTGCTCACCGGATCCGCTGATTTCCAGCATATCTCGCCAGGCGTTGAATCTAGAGGTTGCCTATGCCAACTTCTGTGGTGTGAGGAGCATCATTATTCCCGGCCCCAGGAAGGACAGTAGCGGCAAAGAGGTTGCTCAGTATGCGCGCGCAATCCAGGAGGCATTTCTCGTGGCAAGCAGGGTCAACCTCATCATTCATATGCCCATGTATAGGGAGCCTGGACTGGAGGAAGTATCCGAAACACTCACGGACAAGATCCACGGGAAGAAGGACAATGATAACGAGACAGCAACTGAGATCGATCTCTTTGGTGCCTGGGACAGCTGGCACACTATACGTTCGATTTGCAATTATAATATCCGGTTATTCGTTGGTAAGTCGCCCTTGGGCAGATTCAAGAAGCCATCCACTGACACCTCCCCTAAGCATTGAGGATACCCAAGCGTCTTCCAGAGAAGGAGCTACAGACTCGATGGTTTGCAGAGCCGTTGCATTATCTGACGTTCGGGCCCTCTGCCTTCTTGCCAAACCGAGCGGGACATCCTTCTCTCAGCCGTCACCACCAGGACTTGATCAACAATTACATGCGCCTGAAGAATGCGCCCTGGATTATTTTGTACGATGTAGGACCGACAGCAGCCGAGATCGAGACTGCGATGAGCGGTGTGAACATTATGAGTACAGATTTTCCAACTCTGGACCAGGCGCATACGGCTCTGAAGCGGTCACTTGCCATACAGAATGCGCACGTCTCCTATATGAAATACTTGGAGCGCCAACAACCACCGCTTACTCTGCTGGAGAACAGCACACTCACAAGTTTCCAAGACTGGCTCCAGTCTCCCCTGCAGCCTCTGTCGGATAATCTCGAGTCGGCAACTTATGAAATGTTTGAGGGTGACCCTGTCAAGTACAACTTGTATGAAGAGGCCATCACAGCTGCAATGGCCGAGTGGAAGGAGTTGAAGAAGCCAACTTCGTCGGTGCCATATGACAACAACACTAAGCCTGCGCAGCCGGAACTCATTGTCGCCGTTGCTGGTGCCGGCCGTGGGCCCTTGGTGACTCGTGTCCTGAGGGCAGCAGAGCGTACCAGCACACCGATCCAATTATGGGCTTTGGAGAAGAACCAAAATGCTTATGTCTACCTCCTTCGTCAGAATGAACGCGAATGGGGTGGCAAGGTCAAGGTTGTCAAGACCGACATGCGAGACTGGCCGGGTCCTGTGCCCGATGGCTATAACGACGTCATCACTACAAAGGTCGACATTCTAGTCACAGAGCTGTTGGGCTCGTTTGGCGACAACGAACTGTCACCCGAGTGTCTCGATGGAATCCAGAAGCACATTGCGAAGCCGCACGGAATTTCCATCCCGGAGTCTTACACCGCATGGCTCAGCCCGATCTCTACTCCGCGTATCTTCACCGACCTCAGTTCTCGTGTCATCGGTGACGCGAACGCTTTTGAGACTCCGTGGGTGACACGGCTCTACCAGATAGACTTCGTCTCCCAAAAGGTGCCGGACAAGCCACGATTCCAGCAAGCGTGGGAATTCATACATCCAGTTCAGCACTCACTCATCGAAGAATGGGAGGAGGAACATGGCGACCCAGCCCCGCGACTTCGGACGCTGGGAGGCGGCGCCATGAACAACTCTGGCGGTCTCAACGAACACAACACACGGCACTGTCACTTGACCTTCTACTGCCGGCCGCGCGGCGTCATCCATGGCCTGGCGGGCTTCTTCGAGTCGACTCTATATCGGCCGCAGGTGGAGGGCAGGGATCTCATCGAGCTCAGCATCTTGCCAGAGCAGATCGACAAGAAGAGCAAGGACATGATCTCTTGGTTTCCCATTTTCTTTCCCTTGAAGGTACGAGCACGGCCCAGAATCCCCTGATCAAGTTGAGAGAGACACATATTACTAACATATCATAGACACCCCTGTACTTCCCACAGGACTCAGAGCTAGAGGTTAGCATGTGGCGGCAGACAGACGATACCAAAGTCTGGTATGAATGGAGGGTGGAGGCGTTCACGTATATCGGCCCCAACCAGCGTGTTAAGGTTGGGGCCTCGGAGTTGCACAGCAGTCGCAAGGTTGCGTGCCTGATGTAGTTTTGCTCGGCCTGAAGGATGCCAGTGAACTCTGGTCTGATATTCGATGTAGTCGGGGTGGTTGACTAAACAAAAAAGCTTTGCTTTTCCCTTTGCCCTTTTCAGCATCTAAAAACCTGCCGTCACGACGACGGCACGCCGTAGGACCTATGATGAAGCGGCCTACAAAGCCCATCCAAACAAACGCCGTTCCAGTAGTGTGGTATATGTAGATCCCACTCAGCCTCAAGTGCTCAACTCAACTCTAGGGTTTTCTGTCCTGTCCTTCGCGACGATTATTGAGCTTGCACGTGGTGTATGCTCTCGTTTTTGTATGAACTGCGCCCCTTCATCCCTGCATCTTCGTGTCACCATTCTCGCCCTGATCAGCGCCCCTGATCCATAACACGTTGTTACATCGGATGAGAACCTGGCCCAGCGAGCCCGTGAAGTTGTGGTTGATGTACTCCTCGGCGTTGCTTAGCTGCACGTTCATATAGCTGTCGATGCTGACCAGCCTGCCCTTGTACTCGGTCTCGCCCCACTTCAAGCGCACGAAGACGTCCTTGTTGACACTGCAGATCATGTTAGCATCTTGTGTGCATTGCGGCTACGGTAATGCAGGGAGGCACGCGACGACAGCCTGCCTTGTTGTATGGGAAGCGAACGTACAGGTCTTGCAGCATCGGCCGCGGGTTGACGGGCATGAACTGCGAGAATAGCGATGTCAGCAGCTACATATGTCTTGAGTCCGGGCTACAGAGACTTACACTCATGATGGGCGGCTGAGGTGGGTTGTAATGAACGTGGTGTTGTGACTTTCCTCGTTGCGACGTGCAAGTTTGGTGGGAGCTATGCCGAAAGGTCAAGCGCGGTGAGCCAGATTTTTTGGGCAGGGATACTCGGTGAGGACGGTGAGCGGGCGGTGAGGGGTTCAGAAGACGGCAAAACGTCAGCTCCAAACCCCGCCGACGTTTCTTACGCTATTCCCCAGCCTTAGGCGGTGTACAGTATCACACAGCACTTATAACGTTCATGCATGGCAGTAAAACGGAGGGGTCTAGGCCTACAAGGCCGTCTATTATGTGGTCTGACAGCTGCTGCAGCCCCCTAAGCAGGGTGCAATGCCGCATGGCAGGGCCTAATTAAATCATGCATTGCCGCATGCGAACGCTTCCGTTGACTCGATCCAGTTCCTATCGCACCCGACTCCGGGCTCCGGCTTCAATGCAATGCGATCTCTGTAATTTATTACATCCAATCCTGTTCGCAGACCGCCAAAAATGCTGCCCAACAAACTCGGCCCTGTAGCAGGGACGCCCCTGCACTCGCCTACGCGTGTGAAGTGGCCTGGCCCAGGCTTGCAGCTGCCCAGGTGTCAGCAGCCAGTCTTCAGCACGCTCGAGTGGTCCGAGGATGACGCCCAGACCGAACTCCACGCGCCGTGGCTGGAAATGTCCAAGGTCATTGCAGGTAGCTGCCCAAGGCTCCATTGATCGTCATGATACTCTTCTCAGTCACTGGCTGCCTCTCAGTACCAATCCCCACACTCGGCCTCGAGGACCTCTTTCCGCCACGAGCACACCTCACCGGCGACGTGTCTGCATAGCTCGAACGGGGCGTCGGGGTAGGCGCGCTCCTCCGCCAGGCCATAGTGGCTGCATAGCAGGCCGACGGGAATGCAGAGCTTGAAGTTGGGCACGTCGAGGTCCAGCAACTCCCGCACGTAGTATGCCTCGAGGTCGGCGTCGCCCGTGTCCATGCTGAGGCCGATATACAGGTTCTGCAGGCCACGCATACGCGTGAGACTCCGACACAGACGCGGCCAGGCGGCGCGAATCTGTGGCCGGCCCATGTTGCTGTTGAGCCAGCCGCTGTCGTCCCAGACCAGCTTGATCGAGCGCACCAGCTCGAGGCATCGTAGGGGTGCCTGGCTGAAGAAGCGGTTCGTTATGCTGATGCCGCGCAGGCGGAAGAAGGTTTCCGAGTAGAGCACCTCGACGGCCTCGTCGTAGCTATGAAACGTTGTTAGATTCGCTAAGACAAAGGGCACCCTCATAGAAGTATCGAAGCCTTACACTTTGTGACATGTGAGTAGAAGTGGAAAAACTCTGTGATCGTAGTGTTGTTCGCGATGGCGGAGCTGCTTCTTCATCGGGCCCTCCGTACTCCATGACGGTCTTAACTTGGGGAAGAGTTGTGGTAACGAAAGCCCGTTCTCCTTGTCAAGACTGACAAAATGTCCTTCGTCGAAAAGGACATATTCGTATATGTGTATGCGTAATTCGACAGGGAACCAGTCTAACAGAGGGCAGCATTCGCATTTGCCCACGCACTGGGCAAGGCTTGTTGAAGATTCTGATTGTTGTAACATCTTGATGGTTGAAGGCATTCTCTGAAGGGGTTTCGAAGAGCAGAATGCTTTCGCAAGATGAAGGGGACGAGGTAAGGCTGAAGTAGAGAACTAAATTGAAAAATCAAGATCGCAATAACTCACTGACTCGGCAAGATGGGCAGTGCAGCTGGCTGGGATTTATGCGTCAATGGCCCAACCCGCACCCGAGGTCAGCCACCCCCGGTCCCGGTCTGGCGATCCAAGTCTAGATCTCCGCCCTCCTGAGTGGTCAATGGATGATTTGCACGAAAAAGTTTCGCAGGGAAAATTTGCAGCATGAACATTAGGCAGGGAATTGATTTTCTATATTTCTCCGACCTGCATTATCCCACGGCGGCCTCGCTCGTCACATCAGAATAAGATTAGTTCCGTATATACACACTTCATTAAGAGTGGGGTCCCCGGTCCAGCCCTTGGCTCCCGTCGACAAAGCCCGGGCGGCCTTCCGTTTACACCTGATTGTAGAAATCCAGCAATCTCCTGGCTCCGTCTTCCCATTGCACGTCGTTTTGCATATGGTGGCCGGCCAATGGTATCACGGTGAATCGTACACCATGCCCAGAATCGTCTAGACGCAGACGCCCCGCGATCTTCTGAACTTCGTCATCCATCGCCTCGAGCTTCTTCTCCCCGACTAATTGGGTGAATGCCGCTCGATAGGATGCCGCCAGCTTCTTCATGATAGGCACTCTCATCAAATTGTCACCGCCCCCGGCGAGCACTAGAATTCTCTCGCCAGTGCTCCAGCCGGTGATTTGCTGGATGACGTTCTTCGTATTGATGAATGGTCGCATCATCCCAATTGGCCACCAGAAACTCTCATATGCATTCAAGCGGCTCTGAAATTGTGTGAGATATGAATCGGAAACCAGATAGCTGAAGAATGCTCTCTTCGTCAAATCTGGGTGCGACAAAGGCGAGTTGGGATGCCATCCGTGTAGGATCATCCTCAGGGTGAAGAGGGGATCGAGACGCCACCAATTGAAGTAGACTTCATACCTGAGCGTACAGATTAGTTTGATCTCATGAGGTTCATTGCAGACAAACTCACGATCCAAAGCCGGGGACTGCCCCTTCTAATACCAATCCTTTGATCTTGATGTCCTTGTTGGAAAGCACGAGCTGGCTCAGGCCTCCGCCGCTTGAGTGACCTACCAGGACTACCTGTGAATTCTCTCGTCCTTCTGCCCATCTGATGCTAGCAACTAGGTCAGAGGCAAGTGCTCGTTTGGTAGTCCCGTAGACCATGCGCAGGAACGACGGCTGCCAGCTCTCTCCGTGGCCTCTCAGCGAGATCGCATAGCATGGGATGCCTTGGGAGGAGAAGAATTGTAGATATTCGAACCACACCCATGCGCCTCCCATTCCTCCATGTACAAAGAAGAGAGGCGTTGCGCCCTGTCTGGTCGAGCCCGTCGGGGCAGCATATAGGATCTCCAGAAGCCCACTTGGTGTTTCTATGAAGAGACGCTCTACTCCGTCAGGGAGGGCAGGCGGTGGTGCATTTGATGGCCTCCACCGGATCCATTGATAGCTGAGATGGAGGTCGAATGTGGCCTGTACTGAGTATACTGCGCGCCTGAAGAAGACCTTTAGAATGTTTGGTTGTGACATGACTTTGTATACGCCTTCCCTTTCAACGTTCAAGTGTTATCTGAAGCATAAGGCCATCCTTGATGGAAAGCTGGAGAGTGCGAGCGGCGGCCCTACTCGCCTGGGCCAGCTGAAAGATGGGCGCCATCGCCAAGCAATTTGGTATCTTAGTGGCGCGCGGCTCTATTCGAGACATCCTTGTTGGAGAGAGGAATACTGATTGACACGCATCTGATAACTGCGTACTTAGTTGAGTCAAAGATCAGGCTTCGTATGACTCAACCGATCTTACTGCATACTGCAGCTTGATAATGCCTCCTAGTAGGATCAAGATGCTCGATGCTCATTCGAAAACGGCCTTGGAAGCCTGGAGTACTAGTAGAATAATGTTAGTCACATACCTCCCTGACTGTAGTGCTCGCACTGGAAGGAGGTGCCATTTAGTGCCATGTCCCTAGAGACATCACTGCGACAGACATCTGACCCGCTATAATCAGGGTCGGCTACTGTGCCTTCCTCGCAACTCAGCACAATGCACGCGCTAAGAACGGCAGAATTCAACGTCAATTGTCATCAGCGACAGCCTCGACATTCTCTAAAGCTGCGGATACATAAATGCGGATCAGAGTGTCTCTGAAAACCCATCTCAATTTGACACATTCTACTTCTGCAACTCGGCCGGAATAGCAAGCTCACACCAGGCTTAACGATTCTCCGTGATGGAGAATCCATCCACTTCACAGGCACCAGAAGGTCTCGAAACAGAGAACAACACTAAGACTTTTGAGAGCCAAGGCGTCCGCGTCGCAGTTGAGGGATGCGTAAGTCAAATATCAGGCACCAATATTGCAGTCAGATTAACAAAGAACAAATAGGGTCATGGAACTCTCAATGCCATTTACGCAAGTGTCGAAACAGCTTGCAAAGCTAGAGGATGGGAAGGCGTAGATTTGCTCATCATTGGTGGTGACTTTCAGGTATGTCAATTGTCAGCCATGACTGCTCAAGAGCCAAGCTGATATACTCGACAGGCTACCCGCAACGCAGCAGACCTGAGTGTGATGTCTGTGCCTCTCAAGTACCGCAAGCTTGGCGACTTCCATGAGTACTATAGCGGTGCTAGAACTGCGCCATACCTCACCATCTTCGTGGCTGGAAACCACGAAGCGAGTAGCTATCTATGGGAGCTCTACTATGGCGGCTGGGTCGCGCCCAACATCTACTACATGGGCGCCGCCAACGTCCTCCGTCTTGGGCCTCTACGTATCGCGGGCATGAGCGGCATCTGGAAGGGTTTCGACTACCGCAAGCCGCATCATGAGCGTCTTCCCTTCAGCAGGGACGACATCAAGTCTTTCTACCACGTGCGTGAGGTAGACGTGCGCAAGCTGCTGCAGGTACGGACGCAGGTGGACGTGGGTATCAGCCACGACTGGCCTCGGGCAGTCGAGCGTCACGGCGACGACAAGCGGCTCTTCAGCATGAAACCAGCATTCAGACAAGAGTCCTTAGATGGGACGCTGGGCAACCCGGCTGCAGAGTACGTCATGGATAGGTTGCGGCCTGCTCACTGGTTCTCGGCACATATGCATTGCAAGTTCGCGGCGATCAAGACTTATCCGCCTCCGGAGGCGCCATCCACATCCGAGGCCCCGGTTGTTGAACAGCCAGCCTCTGCCGTTGAGACGGGAACAGCCCAAGAGGCCAACCCTGACGAGATTGATTTGGATATGGATGATGAAGAGGTCACACTAGTGGCACAGGACGGTAACAACTCAGTCTCTGCGAGCAAAGCTCCTGAGGCTGGGAACGGAGTATCTGAGGAGCTTCGTGCTCAACTACCCGCATCCTTTGTACAGCCGAAGAAGCAAGAAAAGAAAACCCCAGGTCAACCAGTTCCTGCTACCATCACCAACACAACCGTCCGCTTCCTTGCGCTAGACAAGTGTCTTCCAGGACGAAAGTTTCTGCAGGTATGCGACCTCGAGCCCCTCGATCCTACGCAGCTCGCACAGCATCCGCCATCCTCTGGCTCTCCGCGCTACAAACTACAATACGATCCCGAATGGCTAGCAATCACCCGCGCCTTGGCCAAGGAGCTCATCATCGGTGACCGGACAGCACAAACACCCCCTGATCTAGGAGAGGAGCAATACCTACCTCTAATCGAGACCGAGCGGGCATGGGTGGACGAGCACATCGTCCAGAGGGGCAAGCTCGAGGTGCCGGAGAACTTTGTGATCACGGCGCCGCCTCACGTGCCCGGGGATCCCGAATCAGTCGAGGATCAGCCAGATGAGTATACAAATCCCCAGACGGAGGCGTTCTGCTCGCTTGTGGGAGTGCCGAATCTGTGGGATGCGAGCACAGCCGAGAGGGAGGAACGCAAGATGCAAGGGCCGCCTGCTGAGACCATGACAAATAGAGGAGGCTTCGGTGGCCGTGGGCGAGGTGGACATGGGAGAGGCGGCGGCAGAGGTCGGGGTGGAGGAAGGGGAAGAGGTCGTGGATGGCGCTGATCTATGATCAAGAGAAGGGAGGTTTCAAGGGTTAAATGGGTTAAAAAGGTGAATTATGTCTATGAATTTCTAACGGCATGGAGCATCATTGAATTAATACCCTCTATCATTGTCTGCGGATTATGTCTCAGAGAATAAATGCGCGTATTTGTCGACCGGTATCACGAAGTGGGGTGAGAGAGGATGTCTCCCCTCTGAAAAAGCGAGATCTCAGTGTGGAATTCGTTGAGTCAAGCAGAGTGTGGGGGATATGTCAATCTTCCATCCGTTATAGACATTCAACACATGGAAACAAAGTTCTAGTTGAACGCATATGCTTAGATGGGGTTCGGTGATAGATAATTGGAATGGGGAGAACAACATCTTAGGGTGAGCGACGCTCAACTACTCACTTGTTGAGACAAAAGGAATAATTCTTGTAGCAAGAGGTCAAGAACATGCAGCTTATTGAAAGCCCAGTGCCCAGATGCGCGTGAAGATCGTTAGATTGGGTATTGCTGTACATTTTCATCATACATTTCGTTTGCCTAACAACAACCAACCTGTGCGCCAAACGCCATATAATGCAGCCGAGATGCCATCTCTAGAATCATACATAGTGGTCCATTCATACTTGTTCTGTAAAACTGTTAGTTGATATGATCCGATGATATTCAGAAGAGGAGGGGACCGTACTATCCAGCCCGAGGAAATCCGCCGCCATCAAGAGCTCTAGGCAAAGATGGGTTGGGATCTCCATATCGGGGACATCTTCCTTCTCTCGGTTCTGATACCAGTAGTGGAAGTACTCGACAACCTTCTCCAATACGACTCCGCTATCGACACGTTAGCTGAAGCCCCCAGGTATAAACGAAAGCTGTGAGCCAAGGATGATGGCGCAGGATGTCTCAGATCAAGTGTAGTTCAACGCTCACCCAGCCCATCCATGAAGCGGATGTTCTGTCAGAAAGAACGCAGCGAAATAAATGCATTTCGTCATCGACAGGATCGGGGATCTCAGGTCGGAAGGGGGGAAGAAGACGAGGAGGGAATTGGAAGCCTTACCTGATCTCCTCGAAGACGCAGCGCCCGGTCAGGGCCTCTTGAAACTGGCTTCTGGGATCCAGCATGCCCTTGATGATGGGACTGATCATCGCTGCGTCTCGTGCAACCACATACTCGAAGCCATCGCCCGACACGAGGGTGATGTATCTGCTAGCCTTAATAGCAGCCATCTTGACCGTGAAGATGGACGTGAGGGCGGCTTGGTATTTTGTGGGTAGAATATGATCTCAGATGTGCTTTTCAGAAAGTAGCTCGCCGGCAAGCGTAGAACGAGAAGGGGCAGTTCTCATGAAGAAGTCTGCCTGCCTGTCTGCCTACTGGATGCGTGGTAGCATTCCCTGCAGCGGACCTGGATCAGACCGAACAGTTGAGAAAGAGACAAACACGCCTTTGTGCACGAAGCTTCGCGGTGAGATGAAAAAATTAATTGGCAGGCAGCTTGCGCACAGACCAACCTTGTAGCACCCCCTGGGCAGCCCGTCCCGGAATAAATGGTGTATGGTGTGGACCCCACTATATTTGGGGCAATTAAGTCATTTGGCGAGGTCGCGCCTGCATGCCGGTTGCCCAGTGCGACTGTTGACTGAGCACCCCCATCCGGCCTGAGTTCAACAGTCAGTCAGTCCCATCTGCCTGCCTGTCTATCTACCAAACCCAGTCCAGACCCTCACATTCCACATTCCTCCCGTCGCAAAAGCAAACTGCGCAACCTCATCCCTCATCTCAGGTCAGCATCGCCATTTGCCTGAGCACCTTGATCTTATCATCTTGGAACTTCAACTCTAGAGTTTGCATCATCTGTATCCGATCCACAGTGCTCGCAACTACCGGCTGTTTCCCCCCGCCGTCTGAACGGGGCCACTGCTATGGCGTCGTCCTACCAGTACCGCAATTCTTATTACAACAGCCAGCCGATCCAGGAGAAATACGATTCTGGAATGCAGCGTCGCCCCACAAGGGACCGCCGGACAGACAGGACGACGCGCTCCAGCGATGGGACTGTCAGCACAATGATGACTTCCTCCACAGGCAGAGAGTCCTCCGGGACGCACATGACGGAGGCGCCCGCCTTCTCCAAGAAGATTGTCGTCGTCGGTGATGGAGGATGCGGAAAGACCTGCCTGCTGATTAGCTACAGCCAAGGCTACTTCCCAGAGGTGCGCTGAATCGTCAACGTCCAGTTCTCTCCGGGCGCTTTAACGATACTTAAGATCACGATGCTAATAGCTGCTGCAGAAATACGTCCCGACGGTGTTTGAGAACTACATCACATACCCTACACACCCTCCCACCGGTAAGACCGTGGAGCTTGCTCTATGGGATACTGCCGGCCAAGAGGAGTACGATCGGCTGCGACCTCTCTCGTACCCTGAGACCGACCTGATATTCGTGTGCTTCGCTATCGACTGCCCCAACTCATTAGAGAATGTCATGGACAAGGTGCGTTAACTTTCTTGGGCCTCAATGAATCAGCCTTCTAACAATTTGTAGTGGTACCCCGAGGTCCTTCACTTCTGCCCCTATACACCTCTCATCCTCGTCGGCCTCAAGTCTGACCTTCGATACAAGAAGACTTGCATCGATATGCTCAAGACCCAGGGCCTCACCCCCGTCACCACAGAACAAGGCCTTGCCGTCGCCCAAAAGATGGGCGCCCAGTACATGGAGTGCAGCAGCAAAGAGATGAAGGGCGTGGACGAGATCTTTGAGCGAGCCATCCTCACAGTCGTCGCTAATGACCGAAGGAACCAGGAGGCGCAAGCTCAGGCCATGGGCGGCGGCGGCGGCGGTGGTGGTGGTGCAAACGACAATGGCGGCAACATTCCCGGCATGGGTCGTCCTAAGAAGAAGAGAAAGTGCAACTTCTTATGAGTAACTCAACTTACTCGATGAGGTGTTGACTTTGGGGGAGACGAGAACATAATGACCTGCTGCATGATTTGACATGACCTCTTTTTATGACCAGGAGAGAGTGTATTGGATCGGCGGAGTGGGTCGGGCGACGAGGTGTTGGGCCATTGGACATTGATGGCCCATTGACGGCGACTGTTGGATCACTTCTCCTTCGGCCTTGGAGCCCGTCTAGAGCCTTCTTCTATTATGACCTTTAATACAGGTAGACAGGAAGAGGGAAGGGGTGTTTTTTTGGCGTTGCCTCTCAAGCAACAGGGCCGGACACCATGACATGGTGTCTGCATTGGCGCCGCCGACGAACACGGGACGTTTTTGCCGTACACAACTGTATTCATGGACACTTTCTATAGGGACAATTTTCCTTTGTAGTATGAGTTTCTTTATTCTTCCTGCACAGGGCGCGGGAGAGGACATAAATAAAGCACATCTTGAAATCCGCCTCTAATGCATGTATTCGTGAATGCTTCTGTTGTCCTCTAGGTCATGGGGTATCATATTCCTTCTCGTCCAACGTGTATCATGGTGACTCGTTCTTTGACCGATCACCTTCACCCTCGCCCTCGTTCTCCGTCTTGCCCTCCTCCGGATCCCTGGCCATGACGTTCTCAAACTGCGACCAGAGCGCCTCGACCGAGGAGAACTCGTTGCCGACCTGAGATGGCGGGGGTTGGTTCATCAGTCCTGTGGGGTTCATGCCTTGACCAGGGGAGGGAGGGTATACACACCGCAATGACGGCCTCCAGCGACCGGTTCAGCTTGTTGATGTTGGCGAGCACGTGCTCGAAGCTCTGGGCGCAACGGTGGCTGTCAGTCGGTCATGCATGGCTGGCTGCTGGCCCGTTCTGGGCATTTGAAATGCTGGCGATTGATTGATTGCAAGAGGGGGTATAACAAAACGCACGCACCATGGCAATCTCGCCGATGAGCGCCTCGCGCTGCTGCTCGAAATACGTCTTCTCGCGCGCCCCGGTCGCGGAGCTCGATCGCGCGCGGGATGCCATCGTTTTGCTACAGACGTTGCGGTGGGATGGGGCTTGTGAAGAGAGAGAGAGAGAGGGGGGNNNGGGGGGGGGGGGGGGGGGGAGCTGATGTCGCGTTGCGGTGCGCGCTGTGGTAAATGGGAATTGGTGGGGTTGTTGTTTATAGGTATAGGTATTTCCCGACGGGTGGTTTCTTAACAGAGCCCCATCACTCTACTACGTACGCAGTAGAGATTCTGTAAGAATGGCAAAAACAGCTTTTAGGATCGCCAATTATACCAGAGAGAGAAAGGCACAAGAGATGCCATCTCAAGAGGCAGGCAGAATGAAAGAATTGCCTTTCTCTTCTCGCGATGCTTTTCAGGAGAATGGATCATCTAGGATTGCTCTGAATGATCAACTCCATGACGAACTTTCCTTACGCACCTACCACTAGGTAGTCTCTGAAATAAGCATGAAGAGGCATTGCCACAACTTGGAATGATGTCAATCACATTGTGGAAGATTTCATCGCGAGTAAAGTTCAAGGTCAGTGGGTATTGTGCTCTTTCAAGGCGATCTCGTACCCCACGCCAAACACCGACCCGTCCGAATAGGTACAGCATCAGAGGGTTTACAAAATAGCGGCCGAGCAACAGATGGTTACTAGCCGTGAGACAAGAAAAAGGAGAGATGGATGTTGAAAGGCTGTAAACTCTCCAGTCCTTTTGATATCATCCATGGTCATGGCTGGTCTTATGCATCTTTTTTTTAGAAAGTTATGCACGCATGGCTTTGAGGTGCATTACATGACGCTCTGCTGGAGCAGATCTGCGATTTTTCGACATGGCAAGTCTACGCGACGACCTCGGCTCCCCAACAGTTTCAGCCACATCGCCGCTCTAAGGAGACGATTGTAGGGCGAGGAATACGACAGATCTCGACTCAGCATCCAGATTGGGCGGGCAGGGCTGCTACAGTATGGCTGAGGCTTGACCGTTATCTCCTGAGTCCGGGGTGCATTAGCTCTGGCGAGACCAATGGGGAGGGGAGAGGGCCGCCGGCTGGCTTCCTTGTTGCCGGGCGGGCGTCAGTCAGCCTTCGAGGCCGGTGCGTGCAGCGTCAAAGCTACCTGGCTGCCTGGGTACGGACGGCGTCTAGATAGCGCGGGCGCTGATCCTCTCTGCTCTGCGCTGTGCCTGTGGAACCGGCCGCCCGCGTGCTCGTGCTCATGCAAGCTTACAAGAGTTGGTGATGGGTAGGTAGGTAGAGACAATGCGTGGCTCCTAGATTGTCCGGAGACAAGGAAGGCGTCCACGGAGAGCCGGAGCATGTCGGACCCGCTCTGGCTCAGCCGAGCGCTGTGCCGGAGGATGATGGTTTGGAGGCACGGGAGGGTCTAGAGGGCCTGGGGCCAATGCTACCTTATCTCTTTCTTCCCTGTGCAGGAGAAGCGCATGCACGCGACGCTACGAGGCATTTCCCAGGTAGGTGGGGGCGTGCGTGTGGGCAAGTGAAACCAGGGCGAGCTTCGCTATCCATGCCCAAGTTCGGGGCGAAACATCGAGCATCTTATCTTCTAGCTGGTGAGACAATCTCGCTCGCTTGACAATGGCCCGAACAACACAATACTTGGGTCTGGAGTCTCATTTATGTACACACAACAGTCGTTACTGAATAAGGGTTCTTGATGGTGGAAGAAGTAGACCAGGATGGGACGGAGACGAATTAGACTCCCCGCGCCGGCAACCGTTGACAAGGAGGCAGGTTGATCCGCCTAACCCAACATTGCCATTGCCATTGCCATACCTAGGCACGGTACTGACTGTGCTACATAGACTGGGTATCTATGGCTACAGTCGACAGAGATGAGATCGGGTGCAGAAAATTATGATTTCTGGCCAGCCATTCAAATGTCCTAGCTACTGCACAGGAGAAAGGGATTATGCAAGGATCATGTCATAGAGAACCTTAGAGAGAAGGGTGAGGGGTCGCAAAAAAATGGGTTGAAGATCTACTATGTAGCTCGGAAATGCGGGGTCAGATGCGTGGGCGTCTACGCGGTGGCGCTGTGCCCTTCTCCATTCATTCTCTCCAGGCGGAGAGCGTAAGAACTCAACTCGAACGACACCCGCCCAATCGCTGGAGAGTCGCCGTCCGTTTCCGGTAAGGGCATGGATGGTCGGCTGGTTGGTTACTGGTTACCAGCGGGTTATCTCCTTTGAGGAAGAGCTCCCTCCCCCCGCGTACCCAACAGGTCTTGAAGGAGATGATTCCATCAACACGCAGGGCGTTTGTTTCATCGCAAGCCAGCGCCGCCATCGGCCTTGGTGCATTGAATTTCTTGGGAACTTTCAACAGGGGCGTCGCAGATATGGAGCTTGCTTACTGCGTATAGGCATAGGCATGCTGCGTGGAGGCAGGTATGCATTCCGCATCTCCACAGGGTGCCTTGGGGTTTGTCTCAATCGCCCTGACTTTGGAACCCCTTGGGGTCTCATCTCCGTTGGTCCATGGTCCATGGGGAAGAAAGCTGTTACGGATTTGTCATCTGACCTGATATACCTAGATTAGTGTCTGTTTGTGCTGCATAGTCCACAGTCTCATCAGCCCGAGGAAGCTCCTCAGATCGGTCGGTGGGGTCCTACGGAGCACTCTGCTGTGTGTCTCCATCCTGAGCCATCCTCCCAGCAGATACGCACACCCGCACCCGCACCCGCATGGCCGGTGTGATGCCATGTGTCTGTCTACTATGTATGGTTCCCATAACGTAGCCCATCTTCGCGGCCGAGGTGCAGAGAGGTCCGGCTTGCTGCGGGGAAAGAAGGAGGTCTGAATTGGCTGCGGGTGGGCCACACCTCACCTGCAGTGGCGAGCGCCATCGGTATTTTGTCTGATTCGCAACACTCCCGACTGCTCTCACTCACGCTCGGAGACGTTGAGGTCTGCGTTACTCCGGCACTCATCAGACCGGCCCTCTCTCCTCTCTTTGCCTTGCAGCACTACCGCAGCAGACTAGTAGACTAGTAGACTAGACCCGTCAACCCGACGGACCATCTGCTTCTTCTCTGGAGCCCGGCAGCCCGGCCAGGACCACATCCTGGAATCCCAAGGTGCTAATTCGGTAGGTCCACCAGCCGTGAGGTCACTCGCAGAGCTCGGTGTGGAGACTCCTGAGACTACCTAGCCAGCTAGCATCAAGGGGAGGCTCGGAGGCTCGCACTGGCGGGAGTAGAGGCTGTGTAGCGTCTGCGTCTGTGTAGCTCCATCTCTACGATGCAGTACAGTACATCGCCCACCAGTGCCACACCCGCCCTCTTGCACCCGAATATACATGTACCTACCTCTGTAATGTATACGTACGGTAATTATTGGCGTTGGCGTCACACACACACACCTCGCTGGCCCTCTCTCTTCAACCCCGTAGTTGACCCCGCTCCAAGCCCCAGTCCCAGTCCCAGTCTGCAGTCTGGGAAGAAGAAAGTAGAAAGCTTCCCCTCCCCCATCGCCACTCTGAACTTTCTATTTGAGCGATCCAGGTCCCTGTTCTCGTGGCTTTCTTTCTCCTATCTCTCCTTCTTCTGTCATCTCGAGTTTTGTTTGGAAAAAGCAGCAGTCTGATACATTACATTATACCCCCACTTACACCCACAAAGTGAAGTACTGTACTCAGACTACCAAAGACATAACCCCATCACAATGTCGAACCTCTTCGTCGAGCTGAAGACGCCAATCTCTGGCACTTTCAAGCAACCTACTGGATTGTAAGGCTTTTCGAGAAAATGTCCCAATTCACAGCTCACACAATGCCAGGTTCATCAACAATGAGTGGGTAGAGGGAGTAGACAAGAAGACCTTTGAGGTCGTCAACCCCACAACCGAGGAGGTCATCTGCTCCGTAGCAGAGGCCACCGAGAAGGATGTCGACATCGCCGTCGACGCCGCCAGGAAAGCGTTCCAGGGCACATGGAAGCAGACCACACCCCAGGACCGCAGCATCATGCTCATCAAGCTCGCCGAGCTTTGCGAACAGAACGCTGACCTGCTCGCCTCCGTCGAGTCTCTCGACAACGGCAAGTCCATCAGCATGGCTCGTGGTGATGTAGCTTCAGTCATTGGCTGCCTGAGATATTATGGTGGTTGGGCAGACAAGATCGAGGGCAAGACCATCGATATCAACCCCAGCATGTTCCACTACACCCGCCAGGAGCCGGTAAGAAACATTTAGTAATCTGTTGTGACCAATTGGCTAATATCTCGTCACAGATCGGTGTTTGCGGTCAGATCATCCCCTGGAACTTCCCTCTTCTCATGCTGGCATGGAAGATTGGACCTGCCCTGTCCACCGGTAACACGGTTGTCCTAAAGACCGCCGAGCAGACGCCCCTGTCCGGTCTCGTGTTTGCTCAGTTCGTCAAGGAGGCTGGTTTCCCTCCCGGTGTCCTCAACATCATCTCCGGCTTCGGCAAGGTCGCCGGTGCTGCCATCTCCTCCCACATGGGCATCGACAAGGTTGCCTTCACCGGCTCCACCATCGTCGGCCGCACCATCATGAAGGCGGCCGCCTCCTCCAACCTGAAGAAGGTCACCCTCGAGCTGGGCGGCAAGTCGCCCAACATTGTCTTCAACGACGCCGACATCGAGAAGGCCATCTCGTGGGTCAACTTTGGCATCTACTACAACCACGGGCAGTGCTGCTGCGCCGGCTCGCGCATCTACGTGCAGGAGGGCATCTACGACAAGTTCATCGAGGCCTTCAAGAAGCGCGCGCAGTCCAACAAGGTCGGCGACCCCTTCGCCGAGGACACGTTCCAGGGCCCGCAGGTCAGCCAGCTGCAGTACGACCGCATCATGGAGTACATCAAGATCGGCAAGGAGGAGGGCGCGACGCTCGAGACGGGCGGCTCGCGCCACGGCGACAAGGGCTACTTCATCCAGCCGACCATCTTCACCAACGTCACCCCGCAGATGAAGATCATGCAGGAGGAGATCTTCGGCCCCGTCTGCGCCATCGCAAAGTTCAAGAGCGAGGACGAGGTCATCGCCCTCGGCAACGACTCCTCCTACGGCCTCGCCGCCGCCGTCCACACAAACGACCTCAACACCGCCATCCGCGTCAGCAACGCCCTCCACGCCGGCACCGTCTGGGTCAACTGCTACAACATGCTGCACCACCAGCTGCCCTTCGGCGGCTACAAGGAGTCCGGCATCGGCCGTGAGCTGGGCGAGGCTGCCCTGCTGAACTACACACAGAACAAGTCGGTAGCTATAAATCTGGGAGGAGCGATTTAAACACTGTCAAACGAGGGGGGGGAAAAAAAGAATGGAAGAATGCTGTAGCGATTATATCCAGGTGATGGAAAATCAATCTCCTGCTGTGCGTCTGCAATGGCGGACCTTCATGGAACTTGAGTCGAATGGACGTGCACTGGGCCATGTATATCAGGCGTATATAGCTTGTTACTCTTGATTATTGCAGCAATTTATTGCTTGACCTCTTCCTTGTTGACCCCATATTGGCTGGTGACAGCAGATCGGATAATGACGAGAGATGTCAGGGCCGTTTACGTCTGTTGCTATGCCTGTAAAAGTCGGGACCGGTGCAAAAGCCACTCCTATAATCGCATGCCACTCAGTACTAGATCACCGCTTCAGGTCACCATGCACATATGCAAGAGAAGAGCTAGTTCGCTTTCTGGAAGTCAATGGATTGGGACAGGTTGTATAGGGTATAGCGAGCTCTATAGGGAGTCTCCAGGACTGGAAGCTATGCTGATGTAGGGACAGTGACATCAGCCTCCATAACTTTAGCAGCCAAGGATAATTTAGAATCGACTAAGCTTGGTATGAGCAATTGTTTTAAGTGCTATAAGAGCTTCCCCCTGATATTATGACCCTAATCTAGCAACTGCTCAAGTGCCATATAGGTAAAGCCCTATTCCACACTCGAACCCTATATTTTGTCCCTCTGGATGTATGAAGTCTTGTCGAATAGCATTGGTATTGTGAGTGCACCGATGACTGAAATTAGGCAAGCCAGTCGATGCGACACTGTCTGATTTGAATTATGTATGCGAGCCGAGCAAGTCGACGTAAGACTGTTCGGCTTTGACGGTTAGAAACGCCATGACCAGATCACTTAGCATTCTTAGCAGCGGTCAACTTTGTTAATGCTTTCTCGTAGTCTACTCGATCTCGGGTTGTGTCATGTTTGAATGCAGGTGTTGCTTCATGCCGCTCTCAGGCTTGAAAGAGTGTTGTTTACACCCAGGAAACGGGCAGACCAAGTCGTTCTCGAGAAGAGCATCCTCAGGTAGTTGGACCTATAGTGCCTCCACACACTCATCCCACCTTTGCTTGGTGCCTTTGATGCTTAGCCCATGAGCTTGTCAGAGGTGTGCCACGCCGATCTCCATGCTCTTGAAGATAGTCGGGATGCGTTCAGCCTAGCATTCTGGGAAAGGGCACTTCAGAGGCGTTGTGACGACCTCATATTGTGGACGTGTGTCGGATTGGGGTATGGCTTCACGTTTGTCGGATTTGCTTCTCGCGCCATTCTTCCTTTTCCTTCTTTGCAGCTTCATGCACAAATGATCAGTTACTCCTTCGAACGAGGCCTTCGCTAGGTGACATCAATTTACGGCTTCTTGAGAACTTCCTGACAGAACGCGTTAAACCGGGTCTTCGAGTTGCCACTCCTGCGCTTGTGCCCACATCTCTCAATGCTTGATGTTTCAAATTCATGCGCACTGACACATCACTTTAGTATGATATTGTTGCACTTCATGAGTATGACACTCGAGGATACTCACTTTTCATGGCGAGTTTCTCATCGGCCATGGCTTCGGGGCTCCGTTTACCGTACTGTAGGAACGGATCATCAGGATCATTGTTGTCAATGATCTCGTACAAGAGCTCGCTAGCAAACAAGATCCTGATCTTGCCATTCACCACTGCTGCAATGGTGGCCGCCGGTCTCCAGGTCCTGTGTCTCAGCTTTTACATTGCAGAACTCAGCGACAAGAGACACGCAGTCCTTTGGCCGTCCAACTGGGGTTCGCTGGCCGCATATGTCGCTACTACGTTGGTGCCACTCTCTACTACTACATCGACCTTGACACATTCCACGGGGATGGGGAGTTGTAGCGGAGTGCTTCGACATAGCGATTCGTGCATCGGGAGATATCCCTGTGAAGTTCGAGCGCGTGTTTGCCCGAGAGGATGCCTTCTTCTCCGTCACCGGATCTAAAGATGCACCCAACAATAGCACCCTAGCCGAGACCTTCTTTCCAAATGATCCACCCGAGTTGTGCTTGGTGAAGATCTATCCGCTGGCGTTCGCGTAACGCGAGGCTATGGTCAACATTCTCTGCCACGAGATCGGGCATATCCTCGGGTTGCGACACGAATTCGCCGCCACTAAGGAGAAGGAGTCATCAGTACTTTGGGGTCTGGCTAATCCAGAGTCTGTCATGAACTATTTTCATCACCCGCTTGAGATGGCTGTACAGGAGTCGGACGTCATGCTCGTCAACGACTTCTACTTCTACTCCGGCGAAACTCTTGAACGACTCCCTATTGATAAAATACGTCCGCTTCCTGGAAGCCATTAAATGTCAAGAAAGGAGAAGGAACACGCTAATGCTTTGATGTGATGCACTTGCCTCAGTGGCTTGGACAGCTTCTGGGTTTTATCCTCTCCGTTGAGTAGAATCTTGTGCATCATATTTTGCGGTTAGTCAGGTCAGAGTCGGTGAGCTCGATATATGCGCGTCAACTGTTGTCTATATGCTTCTCATGTTCCTACATACCCATACAATAGACGTTGATAGAAAATCTCCTTTTGGAGCCAAAAGAATGAAGTTGACTTCCCAGCTAGCCAAAGGCGGTGATAAATGAGACTTGATTGACTTTCGACATGGCCTCACGAACATCCTTATGAAGATATTGGTAAAGCCCTTGACTTCTGAGACACGATCTTCGAAATTTAGGTGAGATAAATGAAGGTAATGCTACGATCAGCTGATTTGTCACCCAGAAGATAAGCTGTTTTGATGGCATGCAGAATGACTTTCAGAAATATATATTCGGATCTTCTTGAACACCTAAATTTACGCTTTTAATTAAATAAATGTTCTAGAATCAACAAACCACACTCTATAGCTTCAAACTCGATTCCACATATTAATACCCGGTTCTTACTTTGTTCAGCGCAAGAACCAATCAGAATCAGCGGCGGTCTCCAAATTTGCCTAAGGAGAAGATCGAAGAGGAAGATACATACTGTATAGTAAAAGCGTGCGAGTCAGGGCAGGTGTTAATAGATTACTAACACCTGCACGGCATAAATGACGACTTAGCAGATAGTATGCTATCATGCATCGACATACGCAAAAAAGCTTTCATTACTTCGGAATATGGCTTCTGCAAGCGTTCAGGAGTGATATGATGTTATTTTGAGTCGTAATACATCATGGCCTGATGAGCTTACCGCATGTATTTGGTGGTGTCGTCCTCAAAGCCTTTATAAAGTCGGAGATTGGGGCTCTTGGAAAGAATTCAGCGCAGCGGCATGGAGAACAATAGCAATCATAGTGAAATGCAACAATGGGACAATAATACAGGCCGAAATAATAAATTGAAAAGGCACATAGAGGGAAAGCAGTCTACAGCATATTTTATCCATATAAATGGCAGCTTGGGGGGGTTCTGCAATGATTTGATTTTCTTCCAAGTGGTTATTTTCAGCCAAATAGGTGGCGGATGTGTATCAGTGACGGGGGCTCGATATAAGGGTTCGGTTCGGCCTTTGTCATCAATTTTTTTCCGGACAAGAGCGACCCAAGACGTAACGACCGAGGTGAGAAGCGGACGCGCAGCGCCGCGCTGAGCGACACAGAGCATATCAAGCGACCGGATGCGATTATTCTGATTGAGTTGCATTCGTCAATATGGCAGACGTTGCCGTAGCCAGTATTCCAGCCGCCCCCGTGGCGACGGAGGGCGCAAGCGGTAAGTCACCGACCGCCTTCCCCAAGCATACGAACAAGCATTGGCATCGATTAAGGATGGCACTACTCCTGATGCATATGTTACTTAGACCTGGAGACTAATGCGACACCAGGGAACCATGATAATAACCCCCAACCGCCCCCAGCATCTGAGGCAGCCCCTAATGAGGCAGCGCCATCGCCTCCGAAGCGACCGCGAACCGAGGAGCCTGGCGAGGATGATGGAGATCACAAACGACTTAAGTCTAATGAAGAGATTGTACCGATGAATCTGGACCTAGGAGCGATGCTCGAGAACGCATTGTTGTCCTTTGAGGAGCCACCACCAGCCAAAGAACCGAGCCCGCCCGTAGAACCGATTCTCAAGCAAGAGACTTTCGAACCTCCCCCAGCACCACCACCACGACGTCGTCCGCCGAAGCCACCGCCGAAGAAGATGATATTCATTGAGAACCCTGTCTACTTCGTGCGAGCTATGAATCTCCAGTTGCTAGGTAATCTTGCTGTTCAGATCCTCCTCGCGCTCTTCCAGCAACCGCGAGAGGACAGCGATCGAGTACTTCGCGTAGAACAATCAGAGGCTGGCAAAGTGTTTAAAGCTCTAAAGGAGACATTTTACCAGCATCTCAGGCTATTTTCGGACTCTACGAAACTCATTCGCGCAGACGATCTTGACATCTCGGAACCGGGCGACCGCGAAACCATAGAGATGGTTAATCTGGCGAACTTTTGTGTTAGTTGCTCATTTGGACCTGGGGGCCCGACAATGGCCGAGATGCACGAGCAGTTTCTCAAAACATTCATACCGGAAGGTGGCGCAATCACCGAAGAGCTTGCGCGGGTCTACTTATCGCAGAAGACGCAGTCGTATCTTGCGTATGCCAAGGTCATAGACGACACCAACGAGGCTAGAGCGCATCTCCTGAACAGATTCTTCCCTGCGTCGCTCGAGGGAACGCTGAAGCATCTGCATTCCGAAGCACAGTTGAGAATTCCTGAAGCGGACTTCGTTGCGCCCTTCAAGGCGATGAGGACGCTCTTGCAGACAGACGGCAATGTTAGCGAGAAGAGAAGTACGATTATGCCCTTGTTTCCCAGTGTCAACTTTCAGCTAACCTTGTGAATCTAGAAGCGCTGGAGGAGAAATACCCGTTTGCAGGCTTTCTCGACGAACTCAGCTCATACATGCGAGCGAACATGACTGGCACTCTGGAGTATGCCGACAGTCACGGCATTAATGTTCCAGTTATAGAAGAGCCAGATCTAGGCGACGATGGGGAGGACAGATTCGATGAAACGGAAGCAGACAGTCTTGCAGCAGCTCTCCAAGCGGCTTCAAACGTATTTGCAGATGCCAATCATAAAGCGCAAGGTGTAGAAACGAATGGCACCGATCACTCGGCATTATCTGACAGCCTAGGATTGGGAAAGCTTTTACAAGAGTCCTTGCAGGGGCAGTTGGCTGCTCAAGGCGAGCAGGGTTCCGTGGCTAACGGCGATAATGTCTTCGAGTCAAAGGGGCTGGCTTCATTGCTCTTCGAAAAGCTGGGTGGCGGCTATGAGGGTGACTTCTCCGGTAATCAAGCCCAAGCCAGCATGGCCCAGGCTGCAAATGGTAAAATTTCAACATCTCTGCATACATCTAGGCATATACTAACAAACTTTAGCTCAAATGTACAACAGCCCCTATGGTACTCAGTTTAATCCACAACAGCAGTATTACGCTTATCAACAACCCATGCAACAGCAACAAGGATCCGGTCAAGAAACCGCCGATGGCTTACCACCAACACAATCTCTACCAACATCCGTACTTTACGAACGTGCGCGCCAGGCAGCGGTAGCCAAGTCTTCAGCACATGCCAGGCGTGAGGGTCTACATTCTACGAGACGTCCGTGGACCCCTGAGGAAGAAAAGGCGCTCATGGCGGGACTTGACATGGTGAAGGGGCCACACTGGAGTCAGATTCTCCAGCTCTTCGGGCAGAACGGCACGCTCTCGGATATCTTGAAGGATAGGACTCAGGTGCAGCTGAAGGACAAGGCCCGCAATCTCAAGTTATTCTTCTTGAAGACCAACTCAGAAATGCCTTACTATCTGCAGTGCGTAACAGGCGAGCTGAAGACACGAGCTCCAAGTCAAGCTGCTCGCAAAGAGGCAGAGGAGCGAGCTCGTCTAAACTCCGAAGAGGAGCAGGCAAGAATAGCGGGCATCATGACCTTGGCTGGCGGCCTTCAGAATAACAATCCTACAACCAACGGCAAATCAGCTCCCTATTCCAATGGCCTGGCTAATGGAGGATCTGTTCGTTCGAATCCTCCAGTAGCCGGTGTACCTGTGGCTAACGCAGGCACCGCGCCACCTATTC
Organism: Phaeoacremonium minimum UCRPA7; assembly: GCF_000392275.1. NCBI lineage: Eukaryota > Fungi > Ascomycota > Sordariomycetes > Togniniales > Togniniaceae > Phaeoacremonium > Phaeoacremonium minimum. The sequence goes on from NW_006920951.1 coordinate 269,451, forward strand.
AATCTATGGCACCTATACAACCAGCGCCATCGGTCCCACCGGTGGTGAAGGCCGAGCCCCCTGACACTTCAATACTACAACCACCACCACAACATCAATCTCAGCCTCAACCTGAAACTCAACTGCAACCCCAATCACAACCGCAATCACAAACACAAGCACACAACGAACCTCCGCAGCCAATACAGGAGGTGCATCAAGCAGAGAGCATAGGTGGCCCAGATACAGCCATGGACGCAAACTCTACGTCTACATCAATGGACCTCGACCTGATGCAACAACTGACTGCAGCACTAAGCTCGACATCTTAAAGGGGTTCAGGGAGAAATCGAGCAGGGAAGGTAGGCTCGAGATGTCACTTTCAATTATTAGAGAGCAGGATCTTCACATTAGAATCGAGCGCGATTCAGGAGGGGGGGCGGGGGGGATTTGGCGTTTGATCGTATCCGCTTACACATTAGTAAGGGTCAGAGGTTTCAAAGGACGGTCTGTTTGCGCAAATAAGATACCACGGGGTCAAAGGTTGAAACGAGTTTGTTTGATTAGATATCCATAGATGAACACGAACACTGCATGTGTTTTGCTACTGCTTGCTCATCTTCAATATTTGCGATGTTCAATGTGAGTCAGGCATGATATCACTCAACCATGGGGCAAACTCACGTTCAGCCAAGGTTGGATTCTGTGTGGCATATTAGATTTGGTCACTCTGTTGCCGGATCTTTGTACAGCAAACATTGGGGAGTAGCATACAGTCATTCTTGAATCGGCTTGCCTAGAAGTATGGAGGACCGTAAGGTAACGGAGGTCTACCGTAGTGCTCGTTGCCGAACGGCCCCCCAGTCGCCCCGTTGAAGAATGTCATCCCTGGCATTGCTCCCCCAAATACAAGCCTGTCGTTGCCATCGAGCCGTTCTCGATCATAATGATGGTCACATACGGCCCCTCCCCGTCCCTCTCCTCGTCGTCTAGGCGCCGGATTCGTAGCTTCACTTTGACAGCCGTGCACCGAACATTTGTGCGCCGTGCAGTAGAACTGATCTCGAAGGCTCTGCCCGCCACAGCCTTCGGTCCGGCAGCTATGCTGCGCGCAGAACCCACTCATTATCTGATTTGAGTACGTTCCTGCTGGGACTATGCGTATGCCCCATGGGGCTCCGAGGCCGGGGTGTCCTAATGGAATGGCATTCTGCCGGAGTTGCTGGCAAGAAGGCACCGGGCACTTGTGTGCATCGCAGTAGTTGCTCCCGAAAAGTTTGGCGTTTGTGCAGCTCCGGAAACCACAGAGATGCTCTTCGCAGAAGTGAGATCCCGCCACGGCGCGATTCAGGCACTCGCGGCCCCAGGGAGCTCGGCAGGTCTGAAAGTCTAGGTGATGATTGTTAGCTGCGGCGACAACGGACCAGGGGCAAGGGGTGATATGGGCTCTCTGGTATCAACACCTTGGAATAGAATATCGCAATAACATAGTGTAGATGGAGATACTCACGCCTCTCGCATCTCTCATGCCTTGTGTGCCCCTGAATGAAGACACTCTCCAAACATCCGGGCACATCACATTTCTTGTGGTGGTCGCATCTGTCATCCGCCCTGGCCTCCAAGCTACAATCTTGGATGATACATGTATGCCGATGACAGTACATACCCATGTATCTTCCAAACCTGCAATCGACTCTCCTGCACTCATGTTCTCTGCAAAAGTCACTATCCCCTGCGGTAGTCTTCCCCCTCCAGCATCCATCATATCGACATGTGTGCCTGATGCAATGTCGTGTGTTATGGCCAGCCATTCGTTCTTCATTGCATCCCGCCCTGTGACAATAGTGGTCGCCGCAAAACACGGCCGCCTCGTCATTGTCGCGGCGATGGCATCGTCGATTGCAGCCCATACGTGCACACTGCCGATGCATGTCGCAATACCCTCTGTCGTTCCCGAGCCCCATTGCGAACGAGGCGCAGTGCTCTTGCTGACATGTATGTCTGTAGCAGTAGGAAAACGGTCCATGCTCCCCAGCTTCCGGGCAACCGGCCTGAGTGCATGAGTGAAGCTGGCAGTATGAGCGGCCTCGCACCCGTGGCTCTCTGCAGTCTCGTTGGTTGCAGTTGTCTATAGGGGATCAGTACGTGAGGGTTTCTCAACAGCAAAAAAGGGGGGAAAGACTGCTTACGGAGCGCAGCGCAATACCTGTAATGGCCTGGGTCATCATCCCTGACAAAGTTCGGACACGCAGATCCGTCTTCAAGACGGCCAGCGCAGGATAGATCTATGCCAGCGAGTCAGTACGGTAGATAGACCCAGAGGAACGGCTCGACAGGAAGACTATACTCACGCTCGAGACACCAGGGCGCGCCTCCACATACGCGCCTTGCTCTAACGCAGATTCGACCATTTTCAACCCTCTTGCAGTAGCATCGTTTACAGTAGTTGGACGTCAGACATTGGCCCCTGTAAGTGAATTTCCCGACTTTCCAGCCGCAGGAGGGACATCTTACGCTCGAGGAACAATGCCTTCGTGACCGAGAGAAGAATCCCATCAAGTTCAAGTACTCATGAGATAACCTGTGGCAGTATATACTCACAAGTTGCCTGTAGCCACTGAGGAGACTGCCGGCGAACGAGCAACGGTTTTATACGCTTGTTCGATGATGAGGTGTTCCAAACGCCATGAGTCATTGACCGCCAATTTTGAGGCATTATGCACAGTATTTATCACGATGAAGCCCTGACACTCGGAAGTTAGATCGGTGAGTAGAACAAACATTGACGTGGTAGTCCCGGGGGAACACAAGGAGAGGGACAGTGTAGCATATCGGTTTCCTGCAGATGTCCCACGAACGAGGGTATCTGCTTGGCCAAAACCCCAATGGCCAGAATTTTCCAAGACTCTGAGTCTTTTTGAACCAGACGGGTTTCTAGAGATGGACCGCCGTTATGAAACGCCACATTGATAGCTTGTTGTTGAACGCAAATAGAGCCAGAAACGTTTGGTTTAAGGGATTTCCTGGAAATTATGTTGCTCTTTACTCATAGGTTTCGTTTCGGATGGCTATACAGTATCATGATAGATACGGCGTTTGCATATGTGAGGGACCTTTGGTCTCGGTGTTGGATGATGACTTGCATGAATGATCAAGGATGGCTATGATTCGACATCAAAAACTCGTCTTTCTCTAGTTCTCGCTTTACATCCAGCAATATCCTAGTCTAGTTGATGATTTGCTACATTCATACATCACAAGAAGTACGATATAGTATTCTGAGCACTACATACAATATTATGGACCGCTTCGTTATTCAGTCAACGAAAATCAAGCACTAAAAGGGTCATTTTTTTCCCGCTGCTGTTGGTGTCGATAAATGTCTACAGCCCTCTTATCTCTTCGAATTATTTGAGACAGGTTCTGCTGTATTCTGAACGATGCTGGTCTGCAAAGGGGGTTGGGCTCACATGCATATGCTACATGGGGCACGTGAGGGGTGTATGATATCTCCAGTCGCCCTTCATTCCTTGGTATCTTAACTTCCTCATGTCTTGACAGCAACACAGATTCAACGCTTCTTGGTCCTTTCAATGGCTCTTTCATGCTGCAATAGAACCTTCGATAGTGCTGCGGCTCTTACGCAGCACACTCGCGACGCTCCCAAACACCGAGTCGACACAGCGCCTCAGCAAACTGTATCCAGACCGCTCCCGCCTGCGAAAACCCAATCTCAACCTATCGAAGGAGCGGCAGATCAGCGGAACAGAAGGATAACATGCTCTTGTGGAAAGAAGTCCAAAGAGGAAAATACCCTCGAACAGCATCGACTCGACTCTCCGCGTCATGGCAAACGCATAGACGTTCAGAATCAAACTAGCGTTTTGAAAAAGGACAAGGTTCAGCAACGTCAATCCACCGCAAAACTACAAGTTGCTTCCGCAAACAGTAGTGACGATTCTACATCACGATGCGATCGTGAGTCGAATGAGCTTCGCGAGGGTGGCTCGCTAAGGCACCTCCCAGTGCCGTTTGTAAGAGAAGGAGAATCTGCAGAAAAAGGGACAAAGAAGAAGAAGACGAGAAGCAGGGGAAGTATAGGCAATACAGCTTCTCGGAGCTATCGCGTCTGGTCGCCCAACACAGGATATTGGTATTCAGATGTTGGGAGTAACCATGGTCTCTGCGATAAGGACTGCGGTTGGTGCGGGCACTGCGCCGATGGCATTTTATAAAACAGTCAAAGGGCCTTCGGGCACCGTTTTCAGACTGCATTACCACTACTATGGAGACCATTATGTGGAATATTGACATATCTTACTAGTGATAAATTGACATAATCGAGAAGGCTCCTGTGTTTGATTGTTCCAAGTGGCAGACGTCAAATTGACAATGAACTCGAGAGACTATTCAATTGTGGTCTACCGTTTGCTACCATTCAAAAGCGACATATAACAAGCCGCCCTATGTAAATTATTGCTAATATTCGAAGGCTGAAGGCTCGATGAATATCAGTGGGACAGTCCATTTCAACCACGACTACCACAACGTGCACAACGAGCGAGGCATGTCAATCGACAGTCTAAAACACTAAGGGACGACGAGAGTTACTGCTCGCCAGCATATTCCAATTGAACACCAGCGAACGGCTTCACTCAATCGTAATGAGGGTGCCTCTTCAATGTGTCCTGGCTGGCATCGCTGGTGAGAACACACCTCAACCGTATCGTGGCTTCGCGTTTAACAGAACCTAGGCTTTTTGATGTTGGTATAGGGGAGGATCAAGGGGCTTACGCGTCTGGAGAGTCATAACCGGAAGAGATGGGCAGCTGTACCCGTCACCCTACGTGTGCAGAGATCATCCTGCATTATCTTATTATGTTGTTACTACACATGTCAAGTCCTTGACGTCCGCTATGACTGGACAGGCGGTAGACCGGCATATACAAACACTATCTGAACTGATTCTCAGTTCAATAGCGTAGAGATGGGTTCCTTACTCAACATGCAATATAACCGCATGATTGGGACAGTATGCGGCTGGTCTTGTCGACCGTTTGCCGGATTGATACAGGGATACGTAAGCATCCAATTGCAGAAGCTAAATACATTGTATGTAAGTTGTATTTAACATACATGTCAATCAATTGGCAACATTACGTGGTCTTGATCTCGTCACTAGAGACTTTGAAACTGAACCAACAATTCTGCTGCCTGCTTCGATCACATGCGAGTCTGAGAACGAAGATCTTAAATCCTTCAAAAAGTCTAGACAAGCAGTTTGAGATGATATAGAACGGTATGACTACGAGACTTGTTTAGCAAGGCCAGTGATGACTTCACATGTCTTTAGAACAGTCTGGCCACTTGCCACTGGGAGAGGCTGATCCAAGCTTGCGGCAGCTTGCGGCAAGTGGATCACTGCGTGACCAGCAAAATCCTGACTTAATACACATCGAGAAGATGCAGCAGTAGCAAGCAATATTAGGTCAGCACCTAAGCCATTAGAGCCACTGACGATGCAGGTAGGACATACAGTAGGACGATTTGGGGGTGGGGAAATAACCTTAAGAGGTGGAGGGTTTCCAAGGTGTTGCCGTGTTGAAATGGTTGGCTGACAGCGGAGGCCTCAGGTAGGACTACCACATGGGCGGGCATGGCATGGGGGGAGGAAGGGAGCAGAGGCCCTGATGAGCTGAACAAATGGGCTCAAAGGATCTTATCCTGGGGCATGGGCTCTGAAACCCTGCGAGCGGCAAACAAAACAGAGCCTGGCAGAATAGGTAAGCAGAGCAGAACTGGAGCAAGCACAGGCAGCCGGATTTGGACTTGCAGTGCATTCGCATCCGGAGTTTCCTGACGTGAGTGGAGGCACTGCATATTGTATTGGTCTGGATACCTCAGGGAAGGGTGTGTAAAAAAAAAAGAGTGCCTAAGGGGGGTGGATGGCTGGGCTGCGACTGCGGCTGGGGAAGGATTCAGCCTCGCCGGCGGCTGAGCAGAGCACCACCACCACCACCACCAAACCAGCTCCAAAACAGCCCAAAACAGAGGCGATTGCGTAGGGCTTGGCAGCCGCAGACCGGATTGAGAAGGCGATTGTTAATAATAATGAGAATGAGAATGAGAATGAGAATGATACCTCAGGTAGGGAGGGGGGCTCATCGTGGCCTATAGCGAGCTCGCACTCGGAATGAGAGCGGCCAGTTTGGAGACAATGTCCGTTCCAGCTCCTGGCCAGCCAGCTTCTCTGCTTTGGTGTGCAAAAGAAGGCTTTGGGGGCCGTTTTGGGTACGTAGCGGGCGTCGGGGGACGCGTACAGCCGGGGGGATCATACGAGTGCGAAGAAGGCGAGGAAAGGGGAGAAAGAGGGTGTGTCCATCATCTCACAAAGCCACCGCCATGCTGAGGATCAAAGTGAAGTTCGGGATAACGTCAACCTGAGATGGACAGTAAGTGTCGATATTGAAGATGATGACGATGCATGTGTATGGCTGTACGGCTGGCAGCGGCGGTCGGAACAAACTGGAGCGAGCCCACCCGTAGGGCTTAACGCGAACGGCGCCAATTTCCGGTGAGAACACGACTTTTTGGGTGCGGCCTCCTGTCCCAAGAGTTGGCCAGGAGCGCCAGGGTTGGCGACAGACGCAGCCACTCAAGCAGTAAGCAGCGCTAAAACAAGAGCACTAGAGAGCGCCCCTCCCTCTTCTCATCCCCCATCCATCCACTGGATTTGCCGCCTCTTCCCCGTCTCATTCGACCATCAGCAATCTGCACACACTTCCAGGTTGAGCCTCATCAAAGACGCTCGGGACAATCCAATTCTCATGTTATCCCGACAACAACGACAATAACAACGACGACGACGCGTCAGTGCATCCTCCTCGTCTTCAGGCTTAAACGCCTTGGCTGCTTCCTTTCCTTTGGCGTCCCGCGTGCATGTATGCAATTGTCTCTTGTGTCTTTGTACACGCTAGGCAATTCCACTGTCGGGAATGACCAACTCAAGTGAGACAGGGACGGGACTTGCTCAATTGACCACATGTCCAGCTCTTCGCCAGCACACCCAAAGCTCACAAAGTACAGTACGTCAGGAGATGCGCCGGTAGGACTCTGAGATCCAGGCACCTGCATTTCTTCAGCCTCTAGTCTCTCTAGTCTCTCCTCTTCAGTCGAGGTACCGTGTCATGTCTGTTCTCCTAGTACGGTATAGTCTTGAACTGCCTTCTCTTTAGTCTCCCTCCCTCGTCCTCCTCCTCCTCCTTCTCCTTCTCCTCCATGTAAGGTACTTTGCTTGCATTGCCCTCGACCCTGACCACCACACTGTGGCTTGTGTCTCCTTTCCTTGCCTCTCATCCACACCATACGACTTTTCCCTCTTCTGTCACACCTGAGACCATTACAAGTCAAATGCAGAATTCCATTATGCCTGTCTATACTCTAGTCCGCTGCCGGCAAGGCCCGGTAGGTCACACCTCTTTCCTCGTCTGTCAACCTTGCAGCGCCATGCTGATTGAACCCCGTGGAATCGAGAAGACTCACCTTGACACCTCCATCATGACCTTGAACCACATCCTAGTTGGATACCTCCCCCCATCCGTTCCCCTTCCCCCTCCGGTCTTGGCCTCATAGTCCAGATCCCCCCCTGCCCCACGATGGCCTGTACCAGTCCCTCTCTCTGTCCAGTCCCTATCCGGCCGAGTTGCTTAAAGCAAGCCTCCTTCCTGCTGCTTGGGCCATCTCTGGCTACTTTCTTTCTCTCATTCGTTATCAGTATTGGACCCTTGCAACTCGGCCCTGCATAAGCACGAACTACTGTTCATCGGTCCCTTTGCTTTGCTTGACTTGATCTTACTTCACTTCATCCGTTCTTGACTTCCTCAACGTCTCTTTATATCAAGTGTCCCCCTCTCTAAGCTTGCCTTGATATAAAAAGTCTCTCCCTTTCCCTCACACCTGGTTGCCTTCTTCGGGCTTAGACATTTCCACTCACTCCGAGCCTTGTCACACACCGAGCAACAAATACACCCACCAGAGCCTTACCATCGCCCGTATGGCTAAAGACTTCTTCGTCGAGGACCGACCATCCGGCAAAGTATTCGTGGTCAAGCGGTCCCACTCAACAACAGACAAAGGATCCCGTCGTGCACACATCACGAATGATGAATTAGACATCATCGTCGCACGGGAGAACAACCTCCGCAAGGCGAACGAGGCCATCAGCGCGGAGAACTACGCGCTCAAGACCAACTACCAGGCCTGCGACGCCCAGCTGCGGCAGCTGCAGCACCAGATCCCCCAGCTGCAGCACCAGGTGCGCAGCCTCTACCACGAGAACCAGGAGCTGCGGCGCTCGCTCGACACGACGAGCGGCGACATGGACGCCGAGGTGCGGCGCCTGCGCGCCAAGAACGCACGCCTCAAGACGGAGAACGAGACGCTGGCCCAGCGCCTGCGCGCCGTCGAGCGCGACATCCGCGACCGCTGGGAGGCCAAGGTCGCCCAGCTGACCAACGAGGTCAACGTCTGGCGGCGCCGCTTCCTCGACAAGGAGGACGACGCCCGCCGCCTCGAGGCCGAGTCCAGCCGCCTGCTGGGCCGCCTGCAGGAGTCCAGCGACCAGAAGCGCCTCCTGATCCAGGAGCGCAATGCCCTCGAGCACCGCGAGGCGCGCCACCTCGAGAAGATTGCCGTGTACGAGGACATTCTTCGCCGTCACAGACTGCTTAGGTGATGAAGGGCTCGGACACTCGCCTTGTTCGGAACTATTGGAGGTACAGCGATGGTCTCCTGGGATGGAAGCAGCGTCATTCACTCCTGCTTTTGGCATAGACGGCGTTAACGGACCCGATGGTTTACACGGACTAATTGTAGAGACTCCTTGTCGTCACGGGAACGTCTTTCAGATTTTGGACATGAGATATGCACAGATCAGACCGAAGAATATGGTACGTTATAATATCGAATTGCAGCCAGTCGATACAGTCATCTAACTACCAAATAGATACGCTAAATGAGCGACGACTGAAAATACGTTCTGGGGAAAGGGCAGGGCTTGGACAACACATATCGAGGCCCCTTAAATTGATTGCCTCTTGTCCCAAATCATAGACGGTGGACACAAGTCTGCATTTCTGCATTCGCAACATTATTTTCTTTTGTCTTATACCAGGTTTACAGGTTGGCAGTGGGCTTTTTGGATTCAGGTCTGTTGGGGCCGGGTTTGTGGAATTTCTGTTCAACAACACAAAGCTACCATTATTGTAAATCATTGCACTTGAGCTGGAAGCGCTCCTCTTATTGAGAGCCTTCGGCGTAGACACTTAGATTGGTATCTTCACCACCACCCAAATAGAGATACTCGTGTCAACAAACATGGCGCCGATATCACGCGCTCCTCAATGACACAGTGACCCCCTTATTTACCGTGTGCCACGCTAGACTAGAATCTGGAAGAGATGCCTCACAGGGATGGCAGCCATTGGGATGGGTCGTGTGGATTTGGTCGGCGTTACACCCAGGTCATGTGCGGCGTGCATGCTCAAGCGGAAAAGGGGGAGACGGACCACGCTCACCGAACACATTGACATCAACAGCTGACGTACCCCTCCACCACTTACCCCGACTGAGCCTATATGTCTGGGGCCACACAAGCAACGCTCTGGCTCGGTATCAGGGCCTCATGATTCGGTCCTCCCCAAAATGGCAACTTCGCGATACTCCAGGCTCGGCATCTTGGCTTGGGGGTCGGTCGTGTGTCGGACAAGGGCTCGTCATAGTCGGGCCATCAGTGGTGTCGCTCTGCGCTGCGCTGCGGCCGACGCCTGTTACGGTAGCTCGACTACTTCACCCAGATAGTTTGGTTTGGATATGAGGCATCTCTAGGCATCTGTTTAGCAGATCGCCCTGACAATTCCATCATGTCGGGATGTCATTTTTTTTTCTTGGGCGTCCTTGGCGGCAACACAACACGAGCCCAGGGAGTCAGGGACGGTGCTACGCACAGACAGACCACTTGCCGAGAGGAGTATGCGGCGGCGCATTCACTGGCCGCGCCGCCGCTTATGGGGATGGGGGATCGGACGGCACGGACGGCGGCGTCTCGGAGACAATGGTCCCTCCCTTTGTTATTTTCCTTCCTTCCTGCGCCGGTACGGTACTTTTGTTTCCCGCCAAATGTCTCTCGTTTGTGTGGGTTTCTATGCAGGGTGCACCGCCGTTACTAGATAACGCCTTTCTTCTGAGACTATCTATCTGGCTTATACCTTACACCGAAGAGGCACTGGTCTAAAAGCTGACATACGTGGAATGGATCCAGGATGCAATTTGAGATTCTTCCCTGTTTCAACTGCATGCCTGCCTACCTACCTAACTACCTACAGAAGCATGGATGACTGTACAACATTGCTTTCGTAACCCTTCACTCGGCAAGAAGATGGTCTCGTCCGTCCGGCCGTGTCTGCATGGTCCTTTGTCCTGTTCTTTTCGCCTCTATATTTCTGTCCGTCTGCGGCATATTCCCTGCTGCAGCAGAATCCTTCAGCCTCAGTCCGTCCGCGCACTGGCGCCTCCTGCCCCTTGTCTTATCTGCAGACTGAAAGCGTGAGGTAAGTCGTAGGTAGCATTTGCCGCATAGGCTTTTACTTTCAGTCTCGTCTGGATTACCTACCGCAGTAAGGCGGGTTGGGTGCTTGCTCGGTGGCTGCTGTGCTGTCATATCTCTGTTTGTTAAGGTTTAGGCTCTCGTTTTGCAAGGATCACAGCCTGGGCTATAGGTGTTTAGCTGCAGACAGAGAAGCGTTTGCCTCGGAGGCATGTGGTTTCGTCTACTACGACTATACAGAGAAGTGCGAATGTAGATTGACAATTACGAAGCATGGACTTAATTAACCCACAGCAACTATTTAGCATCCTCAGAATTCGTGGCAACCTAATCCATCGTAGAAATGTTACCTGTCTAAGGCATGTGGAAAAAGCAGGCATGTAGATTGCCAGCACTAGGAGGAGTTGAGGATCTGGACCGATTATCACGCTCTGACTACCTCTTCTCATCTAGCTGGGTTGGTGGGACTATGCTACTCTCTACGGACGGGGTCAGTGGGTAGGTAGGGGAGTCTAAACTAGAAGACCCGTTGATAGGGCTGTGGTGAATCGACCGTGCGATCGTGTGTCGATGTCCAAAGCGCAGCCAAGAGTCAAGGTCAAGGCCGAGGACAAGCAAAGCACAAGCCACGGGAAGACGCCATGAACGCACAGGAAAGATCTAGAAATGTCAAACACGCAATCTGGCACCCGCACGCACGTACATGATCGGTAGAGCCGTGCTTTTGAGGCGCAGGCTGGCTCGGAGGAGGAAGCAGCTTTACGATATCAGTGGTTGCATCTCTATACCACTACAGTGATAATTAACAATTAACATGGGGGCATTTTATGTGGCGTGCCTTAGCTTGTGGCTTGTTTAGTGGTTCGATGCACCCGTTTACCCATTCGCAGCATTCGCTGAAACATTGGAAGGTGCGGCTTTGCTGCGCAGTACGTGACCCTCCAGGACCTCCTGCCCGCTCTGGAATGGAATGGAATGGCAATTTGGAAGGGGAAAGGCAAGAGGGGCAGGAGGGGCAAGGAGGGATGCCCCGCAACGGGAACACAGCGTTACTTCTCAGTCGGCTCGGGCAGTGTAACCGCCGCTACCGTCCGTTCTGGTAACGATGCGTTTTAGTGTCTTTTCCCACTTGGCTCAGCCCTGCTAGCATGCCGGGGTACTGTATTGTTACAGTCATGGGTGCCATGCAAGCACTCAACTCACTTTCGCGACTCCGATCTCCCGTCTGATCGCTCTCGCCCGAATATCAACCGGGGAGGAAGGTTGCGAAACCTACACGACTTACATCACTGATCACGGAGATCGGATGGTCCCGCCAGGCAGGTAAGGTACTGGACGGGACGATAATCCGAGGAGCGGGAAGGAGAGACAGACAGACACGACGGGAGCGATACGATACGATGCAGACCATCTATCAGTCAATCGATCACTCATTGTTACCTATCAGACTGACTGAGACATGCATCTAGCGCATGAAGACAACTACCTTAGTCTTGTTTTCTAGACGCCGAGACGACATCATCATCTCTGAGCTCATCACCGCGCCGCGTGCCTCGGGATCGCATCGCTGGTCGCATCTTGGGACATGACTCACCTCTCCTTCCAAGACCACAAGCACACGTACCTCGTCGCGAACGAACGTGACGAGACTGTGGGCCTGGGGTTTCTCACAGCACAGAGAGAGGGTCTCTTGTCTGGCGACCGCATCAACCTATTGGCTCTCTTGGCCGATCGTGTTGCTGCAACCTGGCTCTGTGAGCGAATCGTAGGCATCTATGAACCGAAGGACGAATCACAGCCGGATTCCCCCTTCTAAGAAATGCCAAATGCCTGCTGCATCCGTTAGAGCCCGCGTCTGCAGAAGCCCGGCAGCGCTTTCACTACTGTAGCTGGGCGAACCGCCATGCACGGCTCCTGGCGACCCATCTTTGGGGGCCGAAAATGGCCTCAAGCTCGCCAGCTCTCCCAAGAGCCCCCTCCACCCCAAGCAGGCAAACTTGGCAACAAGACGCACCTCGGTGAGCATGAGGCAACCATGCGAGAAGTCTCTTGACCGGCTGGGATGTGCCTTCGATTCGTGTCGGCCGTTCGAGTCTGCCGCGAGCAGATGTGGCCGGCACTGCCCACTCTTTCTGTTCCTAGCCTATAGGGACAACCCGCCGACGGAGATGGGGGGTTGAGACTCGTTCTGTGTAGCAAAGTTGTCGACGCGACTGCGCGGGTGCTGCCCACCTTCTCTCTTGCTGTCCAATTCCTGTCTTCTTTCTGTCCTGATGGTGGTCAACTCACCTCCTGTCGGGTGCTTTCCAGCACAGAAGAAAACACGAGTTCGTCTCAGGCGGTGAGAACCTGAGGAGTGGCCGTTGTTGTACCTCTACCCATACACTCAGTCTGGCTCTGCCCGGCGCATCGCCATCCTGACCGGCTCCGACTCTCCCCCAAGATGGCCGCAAGCGGTAATTGAGCCTCACATGTGGGTATCCAGCGCCAGGATGCTCTGCAGTAGGTGCTAGGGTGCTGGTCCCGGCCGGTCTGCCTGGGGGGTGGACAGACGAGCAAGGTAAGGATCACGGCATGTGAGGTAGTATGACTCGACGCTGACCTTAGGCTGTGCTGCTGGCAGCCAAGGGGGCTCGCTCGAGCGAGAAAAGGGAGGAGGGCGGCGCATTGGTAGATCCACCACTGCGGTACCACTACCTCCACTCCCACCTCTTCTCCCTCCTTGGGCTTAGGTGATGCACTCCTGGAGAGACTGGATATTCACACGCTCCCCCTGCCCATGAGTGTGGGTGGTGTCTGCTTCTTTTCTTTTCTTTCCTTTTTACCCCGGCCAGCCGGCGTCTCTTCGCGCAAGGTGTGCTGTGCTGTGCTGTGCAAGTCGCGCAGTCGCAGAAGCTTAGTCCTAGACTAGATGGATGGATGTTCCCTTCCTTGGCCGGCCAGCCCATGAGTCTGCCGTCCATGCTGGGAGTCGCGGAGGCAGCAGTGCGGTGTCTTTTGCCATGATTGCGAAGTGTGTGAGTGAGTGAGTGACTGACTGAATAAATTATAATTCAAAAGGTGGAAAGGTGTATCTTGGTCTTCCCTCCCCTCTCTCCTTTCTCTTTCTCTCTGTTTCCCATCCGTATATAAGCCATCTTATTATAGCCTCGCTATTCAATCCCACACACCCGTCTACCCCTTATTATCCCTCAGTTCAGTCAGGGAGCAGTGCGTGCCGAGATTCCCCCAGCCCAATTTATCTTATCCAGATTTCTTGTTCCTGGAAAGGGATTTGACCGCACTTATACCGCCGTCACTGTCGCCGCGCTTCCGTTGGGCTTCAATCATCCCTGAACGCTTTTTTTTTTTCTCGCACCAAGGACTTGGAGCCTAATCAATAGGACACATTCCTAACCACAGCCTCGTCCTCCGGTCAACCCTGCCACACACCCCCCCAATTCGCCCTTGACCTCCCTCCCACCCGCCTTACTGCTCTCTTTTTTTATTTAGTTCGGGCAGCTCTGCATCTCTGCGTCTCTCGCATCAAATCAGCACGTTACACATTTTGCTGCGTTGTGCCGGTGCTGCTCGCCCTGAATCTTTTCATCCATACGACCGTTTTCGGGATTATTCTGTTATTAGTTAAGAGTCGCTGCAGGGACCTCTGCTAAAAAAGATGTCCTCAAGAACCGTTAGGTTCGGCGGCGACTCACCCTCTTCGGGTGGGTCGCGGGGCAGCAGCGGGAGCAACCGCCACAGCGACTCAGGAGTTGGTTCGTTCAGCGATCAAGCCAGCCGTGGAGGGGCAGCTCATCCTGATCGCGTGTTCACAGCTAAAGACCTCGAGACCCAGCGCAACGACATCCGCGCGCTGCAGGACGCCCTCGACGACGCCCGCAAGAATGCGTCGCACTACAAGAAGAAGGCCGAGCGCATCGACGCCGAGCTCACCCAGACACGCAAGGACCTGCGCGAGAAGGAGGCGCAATGGCGCGGCCTCTTTGAGCGCAGTGAGCAGCTCGAGGACGAGAACAAGAAGCTCGTCCTCGAGAAGCGCGAGTTGATGAAGGGCATGCAGAACATGTCGCACGACAACGAAGACCTCAAGAGGAAGCTCGGAGACGCCATTCAGGCTCTCAAGGAACAGTACGCCAACCAGCAGCCGCCCATGACCAATACCATGCCCCCTCCGCCGCCCCCTGAGCCCAAGATTCACCGGAGCTCCAGCAAGAGGGAGAAGGTCGATCCAGAGAAGAAGCGCCTGTCGAAGCGCTTTGAGCGCGGCGAGGAAGGGGGCAGCGATAGCAGCGGTGGTTCTCAACCGCCGATCACAGCAAGGCCGCCTCGTCGCCGGCGCGACAGCTATGTCGAGCCCTGGGGCCCGCCAGCGCCAGCACCGGCGCCGCCGCCGCCGCAGCAGAGACCGATCCCCGTACATGTGCCGCCGTCGCCGGGCCGCAGTCGCCAATTCGACGGCTACATCGCCACCACTCAGCAGAACCCGCCCGTCACCAGCCACCATCACGCACCGACATACTCCAATGTGCCGCGCAGCGCGGGCGTCCCCCCGATGCAGCGGCCATCAGTCTCTGTTCCCGATGCGTCTGCAGACTACTATGATTACGAGGACGGCAATTACCATCCTTATCCGCTTCCTGAAAGACCGCGGAGGACGTGATGCGCTTTCGGCACACAATCCACTGATCTATTCTATTTACGAATAGAGAAGGCAGCTATGATAAGTGACTGGTTATGTCACAAGGCTGCCAATAAGGGTCTTTTGATTTTACTGGAGAACGGCGTCAAAATCGGGGCATGCTGAACCGCAGAGGTGCATTATGGGGGGGAACCACCAAAAAAGACGGACGGGTATAGACTCAAAAACGACATCACTTACAACCATTCATTCCTACTCGGCAACTGGCGTGCCTGGCGTGTGTTGCAGCATCGATAAGCACGCATCGCATTAGACTGGGGCCCAGGCCACACACATACATTCTCACACACCCCATCTGGAGGCACTTACACCACTTACACACCACCAAAACACCACCAGCTATTGCACTCGAAGAGGACCTGCCAGGGCGGATCCTCTAGGCACCCAGATGCACTATTACACCTTTCCACATGCCGCACCGCACGGGACGCGAACCTGGAGGTGGAGGCAACACTCAATCATTTCACCACCTGGCCACTCAATCGCTGACAGCTGCGCAGTCAGTGAATGACTGGTCAATCGGAAGCCATCTCGGTGGGCCAGTGCCTGGACACTCGGCCGGAACCCCGCTAAGCTGGACAGTCCCACGCCCGCCCCGATGCCGGGAGTGGGGTTGCTGTTTGGCTGTAGCGGTTGTTGTTTGACTCACATGGAGAAGAGGGCAAAGGCACTGCTGCGTGAGTTGTCATATCGGCGAGAGGCTTCGGTCTAGTTTGCCTCGCCCTGTTTTAGATAGATCTCTGTTGTTGTCACCATATTTTCTTGTCATGTATACCCAAACCATTCCTGTACGTTAGCTTTTGGAAAATCGGCCGGCCGGAGACGGAGACAGAGACAGAGACAGAGATACCATACCCTTCTTACGTTTGACACTTTATACCATATCATACCATAGACTTTTTCTGCTCTTCGGGGAAAACGGCTTCGCGGCTGGTGGAAGGGCGCTTATAGCGCAATCGGTTCAATTGAATTCAATTACTTGACTGCCAAAAAGCTATCTTCCCTATCATGCGTGCATTCCAGTAGTGTATTGACGCAATCGGCAGCCTTTATCTAGTGACTCAACTAACACAACAAGAAAACAACGTTACTTATCGGTAGATCCTCTCCTCCACGAGGCTCTGCCCGCTCCACATCCCCATCTATCTGTCTGCACACTACATTCTACAGGACCTTCATACGGGGTAGAGGAACAAGATGAAGCTCATCCCGTCACTCACCCCCTCCCTCACCTCATGGGTGCTGGCCCAGCCCGTCTTCTACGTGGCGTCGGCGCCCACGCACGGCGCGCACGTCAACGTCTCGCCCAAGGGCCTCCCGTCCTCGACGTTCAGCGTGCTCTCGCCCAACCAGGTCGCCTACCTGGACCGCACCGGCTCCGGGTGCGAGACGATCGCGCACCTGTACGAGAACGGCCGCATCACCATCATGTTCATGAGCGTCGGCGCCAGTCCCCGCATCCTGCGGCTCTTTGGCCGCGGCCGCGTCGTCGAGTGGGACAGCCCGCTGTTTGCCGGCTGGCTCGAGCGCCTCGGCAAGGCGCGCCCGGACGCCGTCCGCAGCGTCATCGTCTGTGATGTCTTCCAGGTGAGCACGAGCTGTGGCTACGGTGTGCCGCGCGTCCGCAAGGAGCTGTACCTCCCCGCCGCCGCAGGAGCCGCCGGCGGTCCCGGGGCGGAACCCGAAGCGGGGCAGGAGGAGGAGGAGGAGGGGGAGCAAGTGGAACAGGGCGAGGAGAATGGCAAGTTCGACAAGTACGGGGTCCTCCGGCTGCGGTGGGACAAGGAGAACAGCGTGTTCGAGGACCGGCCCACGCTGGTGGACAACGCACGTAAGCGCCAAAAAGCTGGCAAAGTGCTAGAGTATCAGGTGCAGGCGAACCTGGACAGCCTGGACGGGCTGCCGGGGCTACGGGTCGCGCGGCGCGAGGCCGGGCAGTGGCTGTGGGCGGCGGACGCAAAGGCGCACGTCAGGAGGGTGCTCGCGGAGCGGGAAGCGATCGTGTTTGGGTTTCTGCTAGGGGTTCTGTTCTACCTCGTGCTATCTACCAAGCTGTTTGGCGCCGTGGACCTGGTCAAGTCGGCCGACCTGGCTGACCTGACCGCCGGGTTCAAACAGCAGCTTGAGGTCTTGTCCTCTGCTCGTGTCAAAAAGTAGCTATTGTGAGTGAGCGATCACACCCTGATCATCGATCTGCTCTCTTCTATTTATCACCAAAATTGCTCTGACCGAGAAGTAGAGAAACTGTTCTCTTTGATACCATAGATCAAAGATCTTTGCCCATAACATCTTCCGGTAGCCCTAATCCCTTTCCTGGCGCGATAACCAGTGTAAGCTGGTCATTGCCGTAACGGTTTCGGAAGTGCTCTGGGCTCAGTAAGAATCGAAGTATTGAAGAGTGATATGACTCTTCATATCGAAGAAGTGTAGTCGCCAACGTTGCCCAATATCCTTCATCCAGCACTTGAAGTTGCGGCAGGGGTTGGGGCTGCAGTGGTTGAGGCTGCTTGGTCCGCAGACTTGCTGGCACCCTCTTTGGGACCAGTGTCTCTACCTCGCCCACCCCGACGACGTCCTCCACGTTTGTGTTCACTGGTAGTGCTCGGCGCGCCTTTCTCAGCTGATACTGTCGGCGCGGCGGACCCTGATGTAGTAGCAGTGCCATTTGAAGAAGCAGACTGGGCAGCAGCACCCTTCTTGGTTCCCGTCTCCTTTCGCTCCAGAACTTGAACAGTAGCATCTGCCACAGAGATTGGGCTTGCAGAAATAGCCTTGACCAACCCGTCGTGCTCGGAAAAGTCTACATATGCAAAACCCTTGCGGCGATCAATCTCGACGAAGGTGATAGTCCCGAAAGCCTGCATAGCCTCCTTCAACAACGCTTCAGTTACACCTTGAGATGGGTTCGCGTGCTTAACGAACGCACGTGTTGCGCCTGGGGTAGGCGCCTGAGACTGGCCACCTTTCTTCTGCGAACCGCTCGCCTGGGCATTCTTGTTTGTCGTAGCCTTGGGCCCAGTTGGCGGTGCTTGTGATGTATTTGATGCAGATGCGGCAGTCCCCGTTCCTTTTTGGCCTGCCTTTTCGCCGGCCTCGTCTTTCTTCTTCAAGAGGATCACTGGAGTCTTGCTTGCAGCAGAAGTCTCGGATGACTTGTCGCCTTTGGACTTTGCAGATTCTGCTGATGCCCCCTGCTTCTTCCCCTTTGCTCCTCTCGAAGACTTCGAGGACTCTTGGGCTTGCGATTTCGGTGCTGTCGGCGCCGACGAAGGCACAGTGGAGGTGCCCGAGGTCGCTGAGGTTGTTGCTGGGGTTGGAGTCTCACCAGAGGCGGATGCTTTGTTATCTCCTTCAGTCTTCTTTGCGGCATCCTGCTTAGCTGCCTCGAGACGAGCCCTCCTATGGGCCGTCCCAGGGCTTAGGCCCAGGTCTCGTTCCAAGATCCTAGCAGCAGCAGCGATACCAGCCCTCCGACTCTTCGGGGCTTCCTGCGTCGAGGCTCCTGAAAGTTGGCCAGCAACAACTTTCGCAGCTTCAGCTGCAGCTTCGGCCGCCTGCTTCTTCGTGAGAATCTTCACCGTCTCCTTCGGTTTATCAGACTTTGACTCCTTAGACTTCTTTTTGGAGTCATCTCCAGCCGCCGCCGAGCCCTTTCCTTTGCCTCCCTGAGACTCCTGTCGACCATGCTTTCCACTCTTGGAGCCGGAACTATCCTTGGCCTTATTTGCTTTCTTCTCTCGCAAGTAATCGATCAAAGGAGTGCTAGTCGCTTTGGCCGCAGACTTGCCCTCTTCCTCGGTTGCTTCACCACCCTCGCCCTCCTTGGTTGCAACGGTCGGGTTGGCAAGCCCCTCGAGGAAATCCATGAACTCCTGATCCTGGTCAATAGTCCCCTGGCGCCCGTCATTGCGTCGTTTCCCGCTCGGCACCTTCTTGTAAATGGCAAGCTCGACTGCAGGGGGTGCAATCAGAGATGGGCTGTTGTATGTGTCCTTGGCGTCCTCCCATATAATAGTCTTAACCATCTCATTCAGAGGTAAGGCTTCCTCTCTCTTCTTCAAATGTAGGTACGCGCGTGCTGGACGAGAAGGCTTAGACGGGCTTCAATGGTGATAATATTAGCCAATAGATCAGTATGTTCACAACCAGAAGCACAAACTCTTGCGAGATCTTTCCGGGCTGGTATGAGAACCAGTCCACCTTGCCATTGCCGACTTTCCAGTCCTCCCCTAGTAACTTAATGCATTCGTCCTCGGTCATGCCAGGAGGCAGCCTTCGAATCACCACTTTCTCCCCATCAACAGGCACCTTCGACTTTGTAGCCTTCGGCGCATCGGTTGTCGCTTGGGCCGCAGCCACGGGCAACACACCGTTCGCCTTGCGCGACAACACCTGCGGGGTTGCCATCCTTCATCGATCGACGAATTTCCTTACTATTTCATGAATAGTATGGTCCTGGCTCATTTGTATTGCCTCGCAAGGGCCGCTGGGGGCGCTGCCCCAAAAAGTCACCGGTACGGTGGACCTGCTTTTAGGTGGTATCGAGTCTGGCGAACGAAAACGGCTGGCGACATAAGTCCGATAGATGTCCTTGATTCGGAGAAGGCGATATTGGTCTCAGAAAACCCATTCAAATATATCTGGCCAAATCTCGATCCAAAGACAATCTTGTCTCCGACCAGAGTGCAGCTCAAAGGGGGATCAGGTGAAGAAGTATGGGCAGCTTGATGGGATAGTGAGTGTTCATGGAGGAACATTCCATCAAGGCTGTGGTGGGGGGAAGGGACCTGTGTCAAAGAGGACTAGCTCACTTTGCTGTGTACATCTTTCTGTACCTCACTCAACTTTTTCTGACCTCACACGTGACCTTTCTATCAACAACGCACGCACCACCTCAGCTTATCTAAGCTTCCAGCGCCACACTCAGCCAGCTGCTACAGCCAGATGAAGTGGCCCTGGAAGAAAGCCACAGGGGGGCAAGTGGCTAATAAGGAGCAGGAGGCGGAAGCCCAACGGCGGTCGGCGACTGGCAGCGCTACTCAATCTGGACCGCTGCCAGCTCGTGATAGAGCCAAAGCCCAGCAAGCTTCAGGTATGCTACTGTTCCCCAGTTGACGAGTGCCCAACATATTTCTCTATATTTTGTAGACATCAGCACTGTGAGAATCCCTTCCATCAATGTGCTAATCGGCTGGCAGAAGCTCGAGCTAAACGACGATCACGCCGGTTGGAGCTTCCATCGCCTATTCCTCCGAGCGACGACCAGTCTTACGAAGCCATATTTGAGAGCTACGAGTGCTATCGCACGCTCCGTGAGGCCAGCATCGACGTTGACTTCCGAGCTGAAGGCCCATCGAGGGATCCACGACGAGGTCGCCAGCGTATCACTCCGCATTGCCGGGCATACGCACGAGAAAATCGTTCGAAGTTGATCAAGCACTGGACGTACACGTTCCAGCCGCCGGGCTCTGACAAAGTCTATACAAAACGGCAGGTTGCTCGAACTAGCCCCTCCGTCTCGCCGATTGCATCGCGTTCGACCACACCAGAGCCATCATGTCTACCGTCCCCAAGCCTGGCCCGGCCAAACTCCTGCCAGGAGCAGGGCTCGATGAGTGGCTCGAAGAAGCCAAACAATGTCACTACCTCCCGGAAGCTGTCATGAAGCAGCTCTGCGAGATGGTAAAAGAAGTCCTCATGGAGGGTATGTTGCCTATTCATGGCTAGGCTACTATCATACTAATATGAACCTTAGAGTCCAACATACAACCTGTTGTAACACCAGTCACAATCTGTGGAGACATCCATGGCCAATTTTATGATTTACTTGAGCTTTTCCGTGTTGCTGGCGGTATGCCCGGGGAGACTCATGTCGAGGCCCCCCAGACATCGACTACAGTCATTAGATCTGAAGATATCGAACCCCCAACCGAAATAACAAATCCCAAGTTGAAGAAGAAGATAAAGAATGCTGGGTCATCTGGTGAAGACGATGAGGAGGAGGAGGACAATGCGAACACCTCATCTGAGAATGTTCAAAGATCAGGCACCCCTGACTCTGGTGTTGGTGTCACTTCGTCATCACAATCAGCAGATACTCGCTTTGTCTTCCTCGGAGACTTTGTCGACCGAGGCTACTTCAGTCTCGAGACTTTTACACTTCTTATGTGCCTCAAGGCGAAGTATGTAGATCCAGAAAAGTCCATGAATTGCACACTAATCAGTTGCAGATATCCTGATAGAATAGTCCTCGTCCGTGGAAATCACGAATCTCGTCAGATTACACAAGTGTACGGTTTTTACGAAGAATGCCAGCAGAAATATGGCAACGCATCTGTATGGAAAGCATGTTGTCAAGTGTTTGACTTTTTGGTACTTGCTGCTATTGTTGACGGCACCGTGCTTTGTGTACACGGTGGTCTCAGTCCGGAGATCCGAACCATCGATCAGATCCGAGTTGTGGCTCGTGCTCAGGAGATTCCGCATGAAGGTGCCTTCTGCGATCTCGTATGGAGTGACCCCGAGGATATAGAAACTTGGGCAGTCAGTCCACGCGGTGCTGGATGGCTTTTCGGTGACAAGGTTGCGACGGAGTTCAACCATGTCAATGGTCTGCAAACCATCGCAAGAGCACACCAGCTCGTGAACGAAGGTTATAAGGTATGACACTCCCTACACAGTACATACTTCGAGTGTTTCCCACTAAACATTTTATCAGTTCCATTTCCCCGAGAAGTCCGTCGTCACCGTCTGGTCTGCGCCTAATTACTGTTACCGATGCGGTAATGTTGCCTCAATAATGACCGTGGACACGACTCTAGACACCAAGTTTAGCATTTTCTCTGCCGTTCCTGACGACCAACGACACGTCCCAGCTGGCAGACGCGGACCGAGTGATTATTTCCTTTGATTGTATGTTGGAATAGAGGGCATGGCAGGCGTTGTCAATGAGTTCCCAACTTGTATAGTAGATATGAGATGCATGTGGGCCTTCGATACCCCTGGGCTATTCACATGAGGTCATGGGCCATGAATTCAATGAAGCTGCTCCTAGGAGAGCTCTAGGAAGTACACACATATACATTTAAGACCGACGGTTTTTTTATGCTCTTTATGATCTATGACAAATGTGGCAGCTCGCTTGTATTATCTTCCAAGAGGAAGGTCAAATCAAGCAAGTGAACCTCAGACGCGACCTTGTATCATTTCTATGAGATCACACATTCATTAGGTTTTTCCTGAGAACCCGAAGGTTGACGCGGCGGTAGCGTAGGTGCAGATTGAGAAACCACAGCACGTATGCCACTGCCCAGCAATGGGCTCTCGTGTAGCAATAGCCAGTCGCCCCGTTGAGCCTGCCAGCTCTCCTCAGTCTCGCCGACAGCCAAGGTGAATAATACCCAGGCTTCAAGGGTCTGCGATCTCGTATTCCGTTGAACAACAAGGCCAACACGAGAACTTCTTTGTTTTGGAATCAAAGCCTCGTCCGAGAGCAGATATGCGCTCCCTTGGTCAACTGCTTTCTGGAAAGCCTCGATGCTCTGCGGGCTTTCCCTCTTGGTAGCTTCGCTGATGAAACCACACGACAAGGCTCCGCGAGGCTGTCCATTGTCGAACTCAAGAATAAGTGCTGGCGGTTTACTGGGTATAATCGACTTTATCTTGCTGGCAAGCCAGGTCCGACGCATTCCCCGTTCAAGCCATTGTCCCTCAGACGTGATCTTGCAATCAGTATAGCCATGAAACACGGCTGGAGCCCATGATGGGTACGGCGCTCGTGGTGGGCCGTGATACAGTGTCAACCTCGAAGCATGGTCCTTCTGCGCTTCGTAAAGCTTGCGCATCCCAGAGCGTGCGTCATCACTCAGATTCCATTGGATTCTTAGTGTAGGAAATAGAGCTCGAACGTAGTCAAGAGGTTCGCCAGCATCGCGTTGACCACAAGATATGGCGAGGTCTGGGAGTGAAACACCGGTTCGGTCATTTCTCTCCAGACGCTTGATGGACTTGGCGAGACTTGGATATTGTCCAGGGCTGTCGACTCTCCACTTCTCCCCAACTTCCAGATGCGCCATGACTCCCATGAAGTCTGATATCTCGCCAAACTTTACGAAGCCGTCCTCAGTTACTACCACAGCATTTGTGGCTAGTTTTATTTCTTGGTAAGTCCAGACTCGTGTCATCCATACTGCCTTCGTTAGTCATTGACTGGTTGAATTGTCAAGAGATCATACCTCCACAACAGAGGGCAAAAGCTGTCTTGACCGGATCAACAGACCTCAACCGCAGACACAACGCGTCAATAATCACCACATGCTTCGCATTGCGGTATATATCGGCCATGGCATTGATGAGGTGAGCCTTGAGAGCTACCTCATGTGAGGTGAGTGTTCTGCTACCTCCAGGTATCGCCAGAGAGTCTGTCCAAATCCATTCCACGCCCAATGGCTCGATCTTCGCAAAGACCTGATCCAACAAACTCTTTCGGAGTCCTCGGTTCTCAGGGTCAGATCCTAGCCCCTGAGACCAGACATGAGAAAGGGCAGCAAAACCCTCCTCGGGGTTGATCATAAATTGCCCGTATTTGTTGACACACAAGGCTCCATTCATATCGACTGATGCCTCAATTTCTGCTAATGTAGGTTTCACGAACACCTCGTTGTGAGCAAATGGGGCGTGGAAGGAGATGAGTCCAGCTCTCAGAGAGTTAGGAGTTACATGAAGATCTTTGAAGACATTATCCAGTTCTGCTTCTGTCCAGTAGCATAGCTCATTCATAGATAATGAATGAGCGATCGACTCTCCGAGTCCCTTTCCAACCAAATATTGTTTCACGAAACGATTGTTCGCTTCACGAGGCCGCCCAAGTGGCTCCAGGCCAGCGATTGAGGATGCCATCGGGAGTACCTAGGGATGTTATAATGGGTCTGTAGGTAGCTGGTGTGATCAACGGTGCAGTAATTTTTCGAGCAGAACACCTGGCAGGCTTGACCAGAACGCCTTCAAGCCGACGATCTCAAGGGAGACTTTTGCTATTGACAAGGAAACAAATTAAGCAACAACGTGGAAGAGCCGGGCAACCGCCACATTTTCAGCTGTGAGGCAAGCCAATTCAGCTTGCGGAACTCGAGTTGATTGACTTGCGCCTAGACTCTAATCTTCCAAGCCACCTCATGCACAGCCGACCGTTTGCCAGGCCTACTGTGTCTCGGTTCGGAAGTCGAAGATTTAGCGCTTCAGGATATTGGCTATTAGCGGTTCTCGTGCACCTCCAACCCCCGCTAACACTTCCTGTATTTTCACACATCAAATGTCTGCCGAGACACCACATCGGGGCAAGAAGAAAGCAGCAAACCCGATCCTGACTGCAGTGGAAGGATGGCTGTCCACCAATGTTCCAGAAAACTCAGCAGATGCCGAAGATGAGGGGGCGTTGACAAGGACGCTACTTGGCGATGCGCCGAAGCGATGGACTGCATACAGTCCAATGATTCTGCTGCCAAGCGGCAGTTTTACATCTCCTTCATGGGTGAAAAAGCTAGAACAAACAACAGAAGCTCAAAAAGAAAGTTTATGGACCGATATACTGGGACAAATTTCCAGGAAATCGAGCGAAGTGTTCACCCATCTAGCGGCAAATGAAGGAATACCACTTCAAACATCAACTCCGGGCGCAACAGGACAAGATAATGAGAACGTGTCACAAAAACAAGAAGAGAACATCTTGAGAAGCCCTAGTGGCTTGAAGATGCTATACGGAGACTTCGGTCCGTCTAAAACCATGTCCAGCTCAAGAGAGATTACGAATCTGGATTTTGAGAAAGCTCTATGGGTGGCAACGAAGCAGAATGGTATTCATCAGACATGGGCACCAAGATGGACCATGTTCAGCAGAGGAAATGTCAAAGAGAAGGCACGTCTTCTTGACTTCCACGACGAGCCTGGGTCCGCCAATACTAGGAAAGATTTATGTCATCGTATCCGGCCAAGATCTAGCTTGAAAGGCAAATGGGCCGTCGATCTTTATGGTGGCATCGGATACTTTGTGTTCTCGTACGCAAAGCTCGGGCTAAAAATACTCTGCTGGGAATTAAATCCATGGAGCGTCGAGGGCTTAAGGAGAGGAGCCGTACGTAACGGTTGGTCTGTGAAAGTGGTGAAGGGCCAGGATCTCGAAAGTCCAACGTCAGAGCTAGTGGCGGGGGAAGAAACAATCATTGTCTTCCAGGAGGACAACCAGGAAGCTGGAAAGAGAGTTCGTGAACTATGGGGAACTGAACTGACGCCTGACATCTGCCACGTAAACTGTGGGCTTCTTCCCAAGAGTGATGGCAGTTGGAAGACCGCCTGGGACATGATGAGCAAGTCTCAATATGGCTGGCTACATCTCCATGAAAATGTCGGGGTCCACGATATTGAGCATCGGCAGAAAGAGTTGCAAGAACTGTTCGACAATTGGAGTACGGAAGAAACGGGAAACCGTACAGCGCTGGTTGAATATGTCGAATTAGTCAAGACGTTTGCGCCTGATGTGTGGCACTGCGTCTTCGATGTGTACATTAAAAGTTCTAGAAATGAAGATACATGAACGTATATCGTCCCTCATTATATACTCCGTCCAACTCCTCCAAGTCTATGCCCATCATGATTGTCTCCTAAACTTGCTCGGGATGTTCTCCTCAACTATGCTGCGTTTCGCGAGCTCCTCAATACGCTCCTGCTCCTCCTCCATCTCCTCGTGCTTCTTGAAGTGTTCAATGTCTTCAGGATGCGTAAGGTCTTCAAGTTTGGTATTTTCATCGTGATACTTCTCCCAATGGTGGATCTCGTATTCGTACTCATCGTCACCATGGTGGCCAGGCCCAGTCCCCATGTCGGGGAGCGTTTTGCCAGAGGCGATGAAGCTCTGCCATTCTTCCCTGCTGACGGAATTGTCGTTATTTGTATCCAGCAGTCTCATTGCCTCCGCTGCTATTTCATCCCTCCGTGCTTGCGTGACGTCCTTGTTGGACTCGTCCATCAAGCCGTATGTGCGCAAGATCTCTTCGGCTTCCCACTGTCCGTCCGAATCGAAATCGTGCAGGGCAAAGAATGAGGCGGCATCGAAGTTCTCGGCGTGGTGCTCCTCGGCCATATGCTTCGTAATCCAATCTGCATTCTCGTCGACCATAGGCCGCTGATCATGGCTGCCATGGTCTCCGTGAGCGAGCGATGCGCCCGCAAAGCCGAGTAAAATAAGCCACGAGGCGTGCATTGCGCTGGAATGACGGTTCGAATTCTGTCTTGGAGGCGCTCAATTGGTTGTCTCAGGATGCAGCAGGGCGGGTTCTGATGTCTAAACTCGCCGAATCTATGTGTGGTTTCTTTGTCCTCCACCGGATCAAGTGTTCTGTCGATTGCAAGCTGACTCAATCAAGGTCAAAGCGGATGAATTGCGACGGCACAGGCGATAGCACACCAGCCCGGCACTTGCCCGGCGCTAAATTTAAGGTAGCTTATCGAGCTGCAGGGGCTTTAAGGAGCACGCGTTGCGGCGCGACCTTAGCGCGATAGTATGCACAGCTCTCTTCATTACCTAGGTATTGATGATGAGCCTCTCTCTTCGCAAGCCAGGAATAACTTTTCTTGCCTCCACACCAGAATCTTGCCAAGTGTTGAGCCCTTAATTATATCGACCAAGCGTCGAGTATTGCCGCAGTCATGAATAGATCCATAGAGCAGGCTTTGCTCTCTCTCCTTCCGACACAGAACTCCAACCTTCCGCCTCCACTGGTCGAGCTTGCAGGCTCACTGCTTGCACAGTCACGAAACCGAGCAAGCACACTGAAAGCCGAGGAAGAGATCGCGCGTCCTTATGCATGTGCCAATATAGCATGCGATAGGTGTGTTCTTAGAATTGGATGTTGTTATGCTGGTGGGATTCCTAATTTCTTCTAGACTCAAGATATCTCTAAATCTACCACCAATTGAGCCACGGCCTCCCATTCCACCACGCATCTACAAACGTCTGTATAACCACCTAGACAAAATCCTACCAAATTCATCCACGGGTAGCCGTGCTCGGTCGACACCTCTCAATACTCCACGATCGAAACTCCAGGGCTCATCAGCAAACCGGCCACTACCGTCAAGAGGCACCCCGACAAAGGAGTTGTCATTAAGTCATTTTCGAACCCCAGACAAAAACCAAACACCCTCCAAGGTCACAAGTCATAAGGCAATAGGCGTCAGAGTGGATGCAGCAAGCATACCTCCTTGGATTCGACCGACAGTGCGATTCATGTGCAAGGAGCTCAGCACACCCGAACTTGGTCCCACCATCATGGCCGGTATGGAGTCGATTCTGGTGCCTCATGGCCGAAAGTCATCAGATGAGTGGGTCAATGACAACATCACCACGACTCTCGGTGCCATCTACTTCTATGTTTCTGAGCGGGCTCAGTGGAAATCAAGCGACGACCAAGTTGATCAAACCCGCTATCAGGCGGCACGAAAAGTGATTATCAAGACTCTCGACGGGGCGCGGGAAACAGCAACATTCAAGGGCTCAGATCAAGACACAGCTTGGGTTGGATGGAGATCCATCAGACCACGGGACTTGGACAAGGCTGTCATGGAAGTAAATAAGCGAGGCTGGCTGCAAAGTGACTGGTATCAGGGCATGCAAGATCTTGCAGACAGGACGAATGCAGATGATCTGGAGGATGAAGATCACGATGCCACCGAACAGATTCAAAGTGTTGAAATTAGGAGGGCCGACAGTATGTTCCAGGACAGGTATGACCTCCTCAGTCAACGGAGGAGAGATGACTTCAAGGTGTGGAAAGCAGGGATACTCGAACGGATCGCGGCCCTAGAGAACAGCACTGTGCCCATGGAGATTGACTCATAACACCAGTAATTGAATCTAGCTAGCATGGTGCTTGCCACAAGCTCTATCATGGAAGCATGCGCCAAAAACGAAGCTTCCCAGGATCCTAACTCTGAAAACATGACATCCAGGGATTAATCAAGGGGCTGCCGCAGAGGCTATCCTTTACGAAATGAAAGATTGCAGGCTCTTCACCGTGTCGACAACACTCTTCTCGAACGGAATCCAATCAATTCCCAACACCCTATTAGTCTCAGAGTTGTCGACCTTATAATGCTGGTTCTCGGGAGGGAGCTCGCCACCCTTTACATCATCGCCAGGCAGCTTATCTGCAAGATCAGGGAAGTTCTTGCGGATCACGTTGAGAATATCCCTGTTGCTGAAGAAGCTTGGAGTGGTGAACAGTCGCTTGCCGCCCGCTTCTGGGATCTCCAGCCCAGCCTTGATGTGTGCCAACGCAACATCGCGGACATCGACCCAGTTCAGGGCTGCGCCAGTAGGAGGAACGGCTTCTTTCCACTTGCCAGTCGCAGCTGCCACGACGCGCTCATTGCTGGTGTTGATACTGTCTAAGGTTGCCAGGTGATGCACAACCGGACCAAGGACGAGAGGCGGGTTCACGGTTGCGACATCGAACTTGGCGCCATTGGCCGGGTCTTTGACAAAATCCCAAGCGGCTTTTTCTGCAAGTTTCTTAGATGCACGATATGCCACGGCTGGGCTGTCGTAAATCTGCTCGATGGTTACCGGATTCCACGAAGCCTCAGAGAAGGTGGTGTTTGGGTCGCTAATATGGTCCTCATCCAGGATGGCAGCAAATGAGGAGGTTACTACAACCCGCTTGACACTTGGTGCAGACTTCGCGATGGCCTTGAGGATGGCTGTAGTGCCGATCAGAGCAGGATCGATAAGCTCCGTCTTAGGATCGCCTGGTTTCACAAGTCAGTGCCGTTGCCGCACCTCAAATGGTTTTATGATCACATACTGAATTTGAAATGGAAAGGAGAGGCTGTGTGCAGGACGACCTCAATGCCAGGGATCTTGACCACCTCGTCAAAGGCATCTGATTTCGCAATATCAGGAACAATAACAATGTCCAGGTCGTCCTTGCCCTTGTTCGGGTAGGCTTCTCGGATCCTTTGCGCCTTATCCTCGGATCGGACCGTGGTGACCACCTGGTGGCCTTTCTCCAATAGCTGCTCGAGGATGTGTGCTGCGAGACCCTGGCGTTAGTCAAAGATTCGGCGTCGTGGGCGGGAAGGATTGCAGCCGCTCTAAGTGAGGCCCGACTACTCATCCAATTGCAACGCTCAATTCTTACCGGCAATGAAGCCCGAACCACCTATACCAGTACGTTAGCAGTGCTATGTGTGACCAGAAACAGCGACTCCGAATATTGGAGATGCCAGACCCGATGCGGAGCTACTCAAGATAGCTAAGATAGGCACGTACCAGTCAAGAGAACCTTCGTCATTTTGATGAAGTGTTTAATAAAGAAATCTCCTTGATTTTTCACACGAGAATTAGCTTCCTCACGAGTTTCTAAATCTGCTACCTCGTGAATAGGCGAATATGAGCAGCAATCGCAAACTCTTTTGATAATTATACCTTTTCTTCGGTCTAATCTAATCCGCACTTACCCCGCTGTATCAACGTCGCGAGTGGAAACGTCATTCGGCTTTAAAAAGGCGAGTTCTCAAATTGAATATCTTATCGCCGCAAAGCCCATCGGCCATACCTACAGCATTGCTCACCTGCCGTCTTACGGCAATCGGATACAAGCCGGGTTTGAAGGACCCAGGTCCACTTATCCCGTTGCTCTACGCCGGGGCTCAGGGCCGATTCCAGCTCCGGCCTCCTAAAGGAGTTTCACGGAGTCTCAACCCGCTCCGCGTGATCACTTAACGCCGAAATCTAACTTTCAATCATGCACCCTTATATAGAGACACTAAAGGGTGAGATGATTTCGTCAGTGATAGAAAGTGATTATGAATCTTTATATTGCCAGAATGGAGATCCAACATCCATTTAAATGAACAGACATGCACACAGCATCAATTTAAGTAACCAAGCAGGTCTATGTGCCCCGAATACGGCATAAGATTCATATAAACCTCCATTATTAGATCTGTGAAACTGGCAAAAAAAGGCCTGGATCTCTTGAAAGTAATTCGCGGCTTGTGGCTGGCTAATCGGCGCCAGGTTTTCGACCGCATTCACTGCCACTAGTGAAGCCGAACCCTCTTGGATCATAAGAATAGCGAGTTAGATATAGTTTTGTTATGACAAACGTAGGCTGGCCTAGCTATCGAAGACCGCCATCCTTACTGGCTCCTCTTAGCGTTGGACAACATTTCAGCTAAGAATACGGGTTTAGATTCGCTTAGTCCCGGTCAGGGTATCTTGCAACAGGGTCATTGACATGCCTGTGAACGATTCCCGTAGACTTCTTTCATCTAGCCACTCATTGGAACATCTCTCAATCCTAACTTCGGCAGTTTTATGCGAGAAACCCGAAGGGATTGGTTCTTGTCAGAATTACCATGTAGAAACATGATAATATTCCCCTAAAATATATCGTTTCCAAAGGCTAGGAGCACTTGCTGTATATCTGCCTTGAAGATCATGGACACTTACGTTGCCCCTTACCTCTATCAGCAGTCAATGCGGCCAATAAGACCTCCTCTCGCTCGGGTGGTGACAGCCAATATGTGCCTAGACTCGTTTTCGAATAGGCTGCATGCAAATTCAGGCTTCTGGAAGCATTTGACACAATAAACATAGACAGACTTTCAGTCTAATGATATGCACTCTAGCTGTCGTACCCCATTGCAGGTGTCAAAGACCCATCATAGCGTGAAGCACAATTGGTCGTGAGTGTTCTCGGTATACTTTGATTCGGGCTGGAAAGATGTTTGTCCTTTGGCATCGCTCTCACGTGTGGTGCTCGTGGGATTCAAATATTTCTCGAGGACAGAGAAAGCCATTCATGTTGCGCAAACACCAAGTCTCCTTGCCAGGACCTCGAGTCTCCTTTCAGATGCAGGAATGGCATACGTGGTAACACAACTTCAGAAACATATAGTTTCCTTCAGCAGTCCCACCGTCACCTGTGGTTGGTCGCCTAGTAAGCAAGACTATTGGATGCAGAAGATGCCCGCTGTTGTCTAGCACTCGCTTCATCGACCAAACAATTATCCGCTCAACTTGCCCTGGGTAACCGTTTGAAGTTCCTATTCTTGAGACTGATTGTTGATTACACATATTGGTCTGCCTAGCAATGACCGGCTGCAGTGCGGCTGTATCCCTAAGGATCAGCCAATCTACTTTGACAATAGATGATTACAGCAATCTCGTCGGCACCTTTTCTCCGCGCAAAGGGCCCCTAATTATCGTAGACCTCCTGCGAAGGAGATCGCCTTTCCATAAGCAGCAGGATACGCGGTTCTGTCATACCAAGTCTCTGGGGTTAAGAAGTAGGAAAAAGTCATAATATATTCCCCGATCTATCTTGCCCAGACATGGCATGTGCAAACTTTCCTAAACACATTATATGGTTTAACTTATCACGCGGGTCACGCAGCCATGATGTCTCACTTGGCGGTTGTCGACAGGAGGTTTGAAGTGTACTTGCAAGATTTAGTGATCGATATGACAGACTACTGACCTCAGATATGACTTGGACTCAGCTAAACTTTCGCAGACTTGTCGTTTCCGCCCTTGAAAGTCCACGATCAGCCTGTTATGGCTCTCAAACTTCAGCTAGCGGGTCAAATTCTTGTTTGTTCTCGTCTTCCATTTGGAAGGCTCGGCTGCCTGCATCGCTTCTAATAACTCTCATTGGCACTTCCGGCACCTATAACGGTAGTCTCATACGGGCTGGTATTCTCGTCGGGCAGCGGGCATCTGCAGGAGTGTGTTACACATATACCCTTCATCCAAGTGACCTCTATATCACGTTACACACTTCTTGTTGCGCCTGGCGTTGCACTGCGGTGTAGCGTCATAGCTGTACGATGATGAGAGGTGGACCGGAATATATAGTAGACAACTTGGGAGTTTATTGCACGCACATCGCAACAGCCTCAGATTTGCATATGCGATCTTCGGCCCTCGGAGGCTCGCTGCCTATCGCTCAGTCAAACACAAATTTTCGTCTATTGACCCTCGAGAGGCGGCTCTTCCGTTCGTCTATTACATTCGTTTTCATCGGAACTCTCTCTGCAAACGACAATCCAGGATACACGACTTTAGTAAATACCTAATATGTCTCTCGTTGCACAATCGTGTCCTTCAAAACAAGACCACCATCATTAATACGATCGGAGATCGTGGATGCCCAACATGTCGCGTCGCGGAACTGCCGATTGTAGTTGCCCTTTCAATGAAGCGACGGGGAAGGAAGGAGAGGAAGCAAAGATAGGATTAGCATACGGCCAAGACCCTCCAACTTGTCTGAGGAGGTGCAGGGAGACATACCTGGGAAAGCTGTCAGGCAAGCCCGACATTTCTCCTGAGGCCTGCGATATTCTCTTGACAACAACAAACCGCCAGCAATTTCATCCCTTGTATTGGTGTGATTCTTCGCTGTGTGGAGTATGGATAGATCCTAATGGAGGGCTGGAACAAGACCGTATGTTAATTATTTCTTGCCAACATCAGGGAAATCTAACAGGGGATACAGCAAATGTAGGACTAATAATCAACACTTGCCAGAAGTTCGTACCCCTTCTTAGTCCCCAAGCCATATCATTAATCGGTGTATAGTATTGGCTATTTCACCATCAATGACACAGGCCCGCCGTCTGTCAACTATTCCTGTTCGTTCTGTGATGGTGGGTCAGCCCCTGAACCAGGTCCTGAACAGAAGTTGAACCCTTCAGGAGTATCATCCGCAAGCACCGCAGAAGGAAATGTTCCTACACGGACCCCATCAACACCCGCAACTAGTAAAAGCACCTCTCTCTCCTCTACTCAAACCACGATACCTCCTAGTTCTGTCGTTGATCCCTCGACTACATATGCGGGGTCGAACCCGACGGGGGAACTATCCCTAGGAGCGAAGGTTGCCATCGGTATTTGTTCCACTATAGCACTCATCGCCCTAGCATTGCTGATAGTGCTCATTCTGCGTTATCGTCGGAAGCATAGGCGGTACGCACCGAACATGAGGGACCGTAATAACATTGTACACGAGTTCTCGAAGCCTCTAGCCGGGTCACCGACGCCTCTAGTTTCTCCTATTTCTCCTTCTGATGATAGGTCGCCTCTGACACCGCCCCTGAGACTTCGCGATCGTAGATTGCTACCATCTATTCTGAAGTCATCATCTCGGTCAGGCTCGCCTCCAATCGGAATTCCATTTGACGAACGTGACTTCTCGCAGGACTACAAGCCGCCGTTCCCGATCTCTCCCATCTGCTCGCCGACGACTCACAAACTCGAGCCGCGACAAGCAAAAGTCACTAGTACTCACAAACTCTCATCACCCAGATCTCCTCCGCCTGTAAGCTTCTCCATGCCTCGGTCGAGCCTCAGCAGCTATGCGACTTCTGGCACCATGACGGCTAATTCATCTCTGAGAAATGAGATCATGGCAACAACAAGCAATGAAACAGGTGCATCGACACTAGCTGTGGCTGATCTAGCTGATTCTACTCCACCATCATCACCATCAAGGCCACCAAGACCACATGAATCTCCCCTTGTCATACCGGACTTGGTAACGGGCCCAATGACTCCTGGGCCACCTCCAAGTCAAGGGCTGCCGCCGCCGCCTCCATTGTCACTACCGCCGGGTCGCAGCTCAGTAAATGTTACGAACTCATCTTCATTGTATTCACTGAGAGACCCGGAGTTTGCTGAGCGGGGAGCAGCTGTTGCTTTGGCGAATAATGCCAACCATACTCGTGGGGAGCATGATAGCTGGGGTAGCTGGACAAACTCGGGAGATGACGGCCTTGGTTTGGCCGTCCCCGATGCATATACAAATGGTATTGGCATAGCTCTGACGAAGACTCACTCGTCAGAGGCCCTCCCGGGACCGTTAGATGATCAAGGGGTGTCTAATCATGATATATGAGCGTTGCAGGAGGGAGAAATCGAGATTTTCGGCACGCGGTACAAGTGAATACGGCATAATGAAAGATTTGGACATAATATGCAAGGAAAGTTGGGTTGGGTTATTAGCAACGATACCACGATGGAATAGGGGTTGGCGTTGGTGATGCTGGAGTGACTAGGCAGCAACATCTGAAAGGGTGGATATGAAATTCTCGATTCATAGTCGCATAAAACCCAAACCAGTAGTCGTAGTTCTAAAGGACATATAATACGGTGCGTTCATGTTGGTATTCTCATATTGATGCCAGTATCAAAGGCCACACGCCGCAGCCTCACAGATCACTCACAAAGCGGAAGACCACGAGGTCGAAGAGGCGTTGTTCTCTATGACTGAGGACTGTTAAACAACACTGTCCACTAATTACAAACATATGATCCTTGAAAGGACTTCCAGAGCAGATTCAACTGGCTCGAATACCTCAAATTCTGAAGAGCCCAGATAACCAGGACGTTTCCGAGGGTTAGAGAATAAGACATGGGCGAATTTTACTTGTGGTAGGTATACTACCTTTATAAGAAGGCATGCTTTAGCAACTGAAAGTTCTTTAAGTCTGCAGTGAACTGCTTTATGGGAAAGGTGAGCGACGTAGAGGCACTCAGTGCCCGAAGCACCGCCATTTTCCAGCCATACTAGGCAGGGCAATACTGAATCATACTAAAGGAGATCTACGTCTGCAAGCAATCCACCACCGGAAAGAGCGGATGCTTAAACCACACTATGACAGAACATTCGATCTCATCACGAAGACATGCACCCATCCTACACTCGTAGTCTATGAGATCTTCACGTGATGGTTCTGGTCCCAACGACCAGATTGAGGCTTGCATACCGCTTACTCACAGGTGTCCAGGGCTAACCTCTCTTTCACTTTGATCCGACACTAATCGACCTGTTTACCACCCCTATTCTTGGTGCGTTGAAAGTGCCTCCACCATGCTCCGCAGTGGCACTGCGGACTGTCACTCGCCAGGGTGAACAAATTCGCCTTTCCATTGCATGTCGCCTCTTGACTCGTGTACCAGTGACTGTTGAAATACTTACAGCGAGGACTTGTCAGGGTTTTACCACTTCTAGAGCAGACGGAGGATATGCGAGACGTGAAATCTGACATGTCATGGTGAGGCGAGTAAGGAAAGGATACTGGGGCATTCGAGAAACTAGGCTGAGACTGGAGCATCCACCCTCGTGAAAGGAATCATAAAAGGGGGGCTGGTATGCCCTGGGGGTATATTCCTGGTAACACAGAGTCAAATTGCTCCACGGATGTAGCTACAAGTCCCAAGATGTCCACATACGTCAAAGCTGAGGACCCATTTGGTGATTCTTTTGACTCCTCCTTATCTCCCGGCCCAAATGTGGCCAGACGAGCATGGCCCTAGCCCTGAACCAGGCCACCCAGGCTGGATTCAGGGTTGGCACCAACAGATGGGTACCACTGGGTGCTCGGGGTTGGGCTATTGAGTGCGTGTTTGATCATCCAAGCTACCGGGGCGACCCTGCTTGACCTTTTCTTCTGGGATTACCAGGGTGGTCTTTGCGCTGAAAAGGCGTTTCTTGGCCGGGCATCTCCAGCTGGAGCAGGTCAGACCTATTCCATGTTTTGTTGTTTATTATTGGTATCATTTGCGAATAACGATGTCTTTCATGCAGGATGGGTCGCTGTGCCACAAGGTGTACATTCATCTCGAGTACCGAGGTCGCAAGCCCTACTTGTTGGATGTGTCTGTAACATAACCAATAACAGTCGATGATCCGAGACTTCGTCAAGACCGTCGTTAGCTTGGAGGTCGAGCAGCTTCCAGGGTCTAAATGAGCGATCATGTCTCAGACCAAAATGTCTGAAGGCGGAAAATTGATAACGGGGCCGTACCGAAAGTCACTGGATCGGAGACTACTGCAAGAGTTGTTAGATTGAGATGTTAATGGTTGCATTTCAACGGTGGGCAGTCAGTCGAACATTGCTTTTCCTGATGCAGTGTTCCCGTAAAGGACAACGCTCTGCGCCTTGTCTGCGGTGTCTTGTCATTTCTCATATTGTTCTATGTTAGACATCGCCGTACCAGTGCCTGTATTCCAATGCTACGTCGACTACTCGGAAACTTGTTTCATTCCTTGAGCTGCTTTGCCTGAGTATCCACTTTGAATGCCCGTTGGGATGCCCTCCGCGTTGCCCCGGCCCCGGTCTGGAGACGATGCCGTCAGCATTCCGTCGTAGATGAGCCAATGGAGTAACTCTGAGGTCTTTTCCCATCACAGACTTTCAATTGCATGCAATGCATGTAAGAAAAACGAGACGACTTGAAGCTGTTGACGATCCTTCCGGTTTCTTCTTCGCGGGGCGGCCAATGGCGACTGCACTTTGTCAACCTCTCAGGATACTAGCTTTGGTCTTCCCAGGTGATGCTATTGCTTTTTAAGAATTGCCACTGTAGTAGTGGCAGTAGTCACGGTGTGCTTCGTGCTCCTGTTCGCTAGCATGACAAGACGAGGTGAGTACATTGCTCACCATATGTCAACCGTTAGTATGATGCCGTTACTGAAGTAGACCGGAGCATTGCATGCATGTGCGCATCCATGTAACAATATGATAAGTAGGCTACGGGCAACCGAGCGAAGGGTGAGTGTCTCGAAATCACGGCCGATGCAGGCTATCGTCGACACATGCTTTGATCGATCAGAAAGCAGATGTCAACAGTTTCGAGAACCATTCTTGTTTGTGACTAGCTTTTTTATCGACCAATAAAGAAACTACAATTCCATATCACTCCTTTTCAATTGAAAACATTTTACTGTGCTAAATTGGCTACTGTGAAGAAAGATAATAGTATCATGTCTCATTGTGTATCTTATGGTGTATTGGACAGAGTGATCTGAACCAAATCTGATCCAATAAATATCACTCCTTTATTCAATCGCTGGCAACGCTCTCTTTCAAGTTCCTGGTACTTTACAACATTGGTCTTGATACGACAGGTCTCAGATAAAATCTATTTATTCCTTAGTAAAGGGGCAAACCCGACTTCATGGTTCGAAGCCGCAGAGGAGAAGGCAATGGTACTTTCTTATGTGATATATATACATATCGCTGCCAACGGGTCGGTACATGGATGAGCAGCCAGCATAAATGCAATTCATTTTAGCAAACAGATGGCTACAAGGTCTGGGAACTGATTTCTATACCGTAACTCTTCAATGTAGAAAATATCGTGACATGGTGGATAGGGATTGAATCCATGCACTAGATGTCCTTGCAGCATCTATTACTCTCGGACAAGCAACGTCCACCCTCATATGTCCACTCTTGTGTCGTCGTATCTGTTTAATGTCTTGTATTCCAAGGACAGATACATGGACTTCATCCAAACATCTCTCACCAGATATGGGTGGTTAACGTGAAGTCTAAAATTGTACGGCTCGAGCTATCTAGTCAGACAGACTATGCTTTCAGTGGCTAAATCCGTGAGAATTTCCAAACTCAACCATCGACGTCTCCTTCGTGACACCAATTATTGAGATATACACTGAGAAACGACAAGTATGAAGTTGAGCAATGGACCGTGTTGCTATCAATGAGTCACGCCGTTATGCTTCTATGAGACAAGATGGTTGTGTTTGCATCGTAAACAAGTAGGCTTCCACGATCCTTTCTTCAGCGATCGATATGGCAGAACATTCGCAAGCATATTTACAACCCAATTCACCTATTCACCGGCAAGTCTCTTGAGTCATTGAGTTTTTAGGCAATACAGGTGTACTCGGAATGTTGATAGGTAATAAAGAAGCATCGTCACCAAACACAGGCAAATGCTTAGGAATGGTGCCTACACAACTCAGAGCTGTGGGGACCATTTCCCCTAAGGCAACGCCTGTCAGCACTTATAGCGGACACTGCCGCTGTAGGTCTAAGATCTAGCGATCTGAGACTCCAGCGAAGCGCCAACACCGAGATGAAAGCGCTGGTATTAGTCTTCACGATGCTGCACGGTCAGCGCTGCTTCAGGCGACTCCATTGGCTCGTGCATTTCAAACCACCTGTTAGATTCTTTGGTGTCTTGGCCAGATCGATGACACTTACAGCGGACCGGGTACTGGATGGCCGGATCGAGACTCCAAGATGTACGCGGCTAACGCTGAAGGTTTCGTCTACATTGCGCACCACTGCTTGGCTGTCGTTGGCGACTGAATCCAGAACATGGGCATGCTTGTCCACCCATGGACACAGGCAAGGCGCAAGGGAAACGCGGCACCTGTGAAGAGTGGGATTCGGTTCCAATGACCAGAAACAGAGTAGAGTATCCAGCTGAGATCACCTAGAAAGCCGTTTCGTCGCGTGGCGCTCGTTGGTTCTGAACCATACGAGTTCTTCAGACGCCGCGCAAGACGTGGCGGCTCGGCTACTGCCTTTCGCTGGAGAACTCGGTGAAGGCTAATGAATCGACTAGCAATGAGAAGGATAGCAGCTTGGAGACGATAGGTTAGTGTATCGCGGTGAAGAATGTCCTAGAAACAGATGAGTGTCAATAGCTGCTCCGCGATCCATGCCCAGCCAACAGGAAGCGATCCTTCCACTGGGACGGAGGTGTGCGCAAGCTGACCACTAAACCCAAAGCCCTGACACCGCCGCCCCGGGACCTCTTCCGGAGCACGTGTGATATGCGGGGGTTGCTGAGAGTAGTAACGCCTCATGGACGGGCTTCGTTGCTGCTATCGGGATGGCCTGCTTCTCGTGGCGTCCTTCAGTCACCGGGGGGGAAAAGATAGCGATCATGGGCCTGGCTAGTTCTGGTACAGTAGTTTGAAGTAAGAGGGGCGGCTCAGCTCACTTTCCTCGTCTTGTCTAGTCTCGGCCGAGCTCTGGACAAAGACTGATCCAGTTCCAGGTCTATTGGCGGTCGTTTCGGCGGCCGTTCGTGGGTTCCCGGCGGAGTGAGACACTCAATTAATCCCAGCCTGCAGCATATACGAATCGCTCCCTGTTCTTAACAGTCAACAGCGGCGTTATCAACAAAAGCAAATAAGGGTTCCCGTGAAGAGACGAGAACGCCGCGCGTTGGCAAATTGTGAGTGGCATATATAAGTGGCTGTTATAACGCGTTAGCTCCTCATTACCAAGTCATGCAAGCGTCCCGAGGGAGAGGATATCCCAGCCAGTTGGCGCTAAATGGACAGCTGGTATCCGGCGAGATTGGTGCTAATGATCCATCACATTGGTACCACTGAAGATGCACTTCGTAGGAAGTGACAGACCCGATTGCACATAGAGTGCTGCGTTTTCTTGTCCTGGAAAAATGACAGATTAGTTCTGAATCCCAAGTAGTCGCCGACTACTTGTCGGTGCTGTTAAAATTGCCGATTCATGCGACTTGTAAGAGAGATGAAGACACTTTCTCGGTTACTAAAGAGCGCCATATTGGTGCAAGATCCGGCATCATCGGAAACAGATAGCCAGAATCTAGACTCCATGCTGCGAACACCTCGACGCCTTGGAGAACCATCGAGCCCACTCCGTAGTCTTGCACGCGACCCAATTAGCCTATGAAATTCGAATTCGACATCACGAGGCGGTCAGTAGTTCTAGGCACTCCACGCTCTCGTGCTTGGCTATGTAGAGACCGAAAGCGAGTTTGGCAGGAAAGAAACTGGCACTGTGGAAATGCTTTTTGACGCAACGGATGATAAACATGTATGACTCAGGAGATGAAGTGTGTTGATAGATCCCTACCTGTTCATGCTTGGTCGAGCCTCCTCTCTCCTGAGAGCTCGTACTTGTCTCCTTAAAGGTAAATGATGATGGAAAGTGGCTGTTCATTGCATCTCGTAATTGAGTATCAGACGAGCACTGCGGTAGAAGTAGCCACCAGGGGAAGGAACATTGCTAGCCAGGACCGCAAGCAATACTTCAAGCGGCCTATCTATCTCAGAAGGCTATTCAATAAGCATACATCGCACTTCTTGGTCATCCTTTCCTGGATCAGAATAGCCCAAAAGCACCTCATATCTTTCACATACGAAGCTCGGGCGTTGGGATTATCTTGAAGCTGCCCGCGGCCACGCTCTCTAAGAGCACTGTTCGAAATATTGAGCATAGCGGCGTAGCTCTCAGCGACAAGGGATCCCTCCTCTCACGGCTGATCTGGCAGACTTCAGTAGCTTCCTCTTGTTCTTCAAGAAAATAAGAGATGAGACAGTCTGACCTTCCGTATGGAATGGGGGCACCGGGATCACTTCCGAGAGACAGAAGAGGAATTCAAGGTCTCAAACCCTAGCACGACCATCTCGGTAGAGACTCGCTGATCTGGACCAAGCGGCGAGGAATGACACGAGTCTCTATCGTCAGGCACTTGGATGTCGAAGTCGCGAGTACCAACATGTCGTCTCTTTCAGGGGGCGGAGAACAAGGAGACAAGGAATCAGTGGGGGCGATGAATATGAAGTGACCCCTTTGACTGTGGGTAATACTCCTGTGTCCATCGCCACTCCGATGGTATCCATGATATTCAACCCCTAGATATCCACAAGACTTACGAAATGAAATTTGCCATACGAGAGCAGTCGGCGAAGGTCCTTCACTCTGGGCAGTAAGGTAGCTCGGCCACATGGGCCGGAAAGTTGAAGAACATCCCAGCTTGAAGATGTCCTCATTAACGTCAAGCAATAGCATTGAACGAATTGAAAATAAGACGGTTTTCTGCCTTTGCCTCTAGGATTTCGGGCATTTTGTGTCGCGAGTTGACCTGTCTCCACTGCCCGAGCGTAGGACCATTTTGACTTTGGCCGGACTCTGACTGAAGGCAATCAGGCCTGGAGCCAGGCGACAATGAGTACAGAAGTTGAGAATGACCCATCACAATGCCATCTCGTCAATCGTTCCCCGTGAGGTAGTCGTGAGGTTCAGGGGCATCATTCTCCCTGAAAGGATCCTAGCAGTCGGTTAGGATAGACTTGCTCAGCCATGTTTGAGACTCACATTTCTAAGCCTCAGCGGATAGATGCAGGAACCCGTCCTGCGTGTTACTTGCTGACGAGGATAGAGCCTACAGAAGAGGTCCGTTCTCACAGTGGCCTGTCACGGCTGATCAAGCCAAATCTAGAGCGTTGCGCCTTTTGCACCAACTGAGGAGGCAATAATCAAACTTATGTAAATAAAGACGAAGATATCGCCAGTCAAATGCCTGTGATCTATTGATGATCAATTCTTCAGCTGTAGTCCGTTCAGTCTCAATGGTGAAAGTGTCTGTAGGATCGTGAGGGTGAACTTCAAGTGTACTCCTACAGCCCACACGCTGTATCGA
This sequence comes from Phaeoacremonium minimum UCRPA7, assembly GCF_000392275.1. Lineage (NCBI taxonomy): Eukaryota > Fungi > Ascomycota > Sordariomycetes > Togniniales > Togniniaceae > Phaeoacremonium > Phaeoacremonium minimum. Next base: position 311,019 of record NW_006920951.1, read on the forward strand.
ATTACGTAGGAGCCATCAACTCCCAGAGCGCCAATCAGTAGTTCGTAGCTACCCAGCTGTGGTGGCTATTCTTTCCTGCAAGCTTCTATCCCTCGTGCAGGAGCCACTATCTCCTCTGCTTGACGGATGAGGATCAACCTAGACGTAGGGAAATAGGAGATACTGAGGAAGCTTGCAGGACCTAGCATACGGCTAAGCGCACGTACAACAATAACACTTGGCTCTAGAGCTCGCCCTCACCTCGCGAGAAGATGCCTTGGGGTGTAGTTCGGATGACGGCAAGATAGCCGAGTGTGCTCGAGGAGGCAGAGCCACTCTCGCATGCATCCTGCTCTCGCGTACATGCCCATGATTGTTCATCTGGTCTCCTGCTTGTTGGAGTCTTCAGTGTGCGTGTGCCTGCATGCAGTAACGAAACAATGTCTGTGACCTGGATGAGATCCAAGGTGCTTCTAAGCGGTCTCGGCCAGCTCTGGCCCCATGCCTCTCGCATTCACACCACCTCACTCTACGAACGAACAAAATAAGTCGGCGCCATCATGAGTGACAATGAGCAACTTTACTAACGATCACAAAACTTGGTTCTTGTTGGAGCGTGCAGATGCAAGTGTCAAGCCAGCGGCAAGCGGTCCTTCCAATTCCAGGCCCAGCAGCCCCTAGACTTATCTCAGAGTGCGAGCTCCAACTGCTCCCTTCACCGCGAGTTCAGTTGCGCGGTTTCGCTGACACACTGAGTGCTACGATGGGTAACATCGAGTGGGCGATGTTGCAGCGAAACTTGGTACAGGCGCAAATCGTCATGATGGCCTGTTTCTTGTCGGTAGTTGCGGTTGCTGGCCTAGTAGCCCAGAGGGCCACCTCCGCCCAGGATTGAATGTCCGTGAGCCTGCGAACTGCTGCAGTATGTGTGCGGTGAAGCATGGTTCTGGGCAGGAGATGCACCGGTCCTGCAGCGCACAGTTTGCAGGAGTCACGCTGCGTCTTGTCTATTCTCCGATAGGTTTGGCGTGTGAATCGCTTCGAGGCACTTCAAGATATCGCCCTGCATACCTGCAGGCACCATGTCAAAGCTGTGATTCTGGCTGCTTGACTCAAGCAGTCTCCTCCGATCGCACACTGTCACTAAAGTTGGAAAATAACTCCAAGGCCGCTGTTGGCGCAACGGTGATCTACAGGACTCTAGCAGGTTCTTAGCATCATGTGAATGATGAGAGAGAACCAAATAGTGGCACAATAACTGCTCTAGCAACTTAGTCGCAGCAACACGAGAGGGGCTTTGTATATGAAAAGAGGTTGGTGTAAAATAGCACTGTAACAGGCGGGGACCCCTGCGGAACCCATTCTCGGGGAACCCATCCGGCGTGCGCACACCAGTGTCGCACATGTAGCCAATCTTCTCTGTTTCAACCTTTGGCCACTGCCTGCCACAAGCAGATCTGTGTGTGATTCACAGTGGGAGGCTTTATCGCCCGCCGTCTGCTACAGAGCGGGATGGCGAGCAGCGGTGTAAAACCAAGCAAACCCCAAGCATCTGTCGTTCTCACGATCAAGGATGACGAGATTGCCGCCTGGCAAAAGCTCCGTGAGCCCCTCCTCCCACATCCCAATCTTGGCTTTCGACACCTGCGTAATAATCGTCAGATGTGGAGGAACCCACGGATGTTTTCCAGGCATTGACACTCCACCGAGCAGTGCAAAGACGAAACCTAGTATCCGATGATCTCGATACATACTCTCACGCCAGTACAGCCTGTATGATGTACGGTAGATCAACGGCGGAGCCGCATGTTGCTGCTTGCCTCCGGGGCTCGGCAACTCGGTAACCGGAACAAACAGAAATGCATGAAGACCGTATGTGTGAGACCTGGTTCCTAAGATCCAGACTTGGTCTTGTATGACCAGTGTTACTGAGGTCTGATGATGATCTGAGTGAATCGACTTTTCGCCAAGTACTCCTCGGTCACGGCATCCAAGGCATTAATTAACAATGAGCTCTCCTGAGGCTAGGACAGCAACTCCGCAGTACACAGTAAACACTATGGCACAGTACTGGGGTCCCCCAGCTTCAACCCCCGACCTGTTGATAAGAAAATATCCGGTGATGTTGCAGTACGTGCTGCCATCGCGGCTACTGCCAGGCACGGGTAGGTAATCCTGAAGCAGAGCACAAGCCTCAGAGCGGCGCAACCTATGTAAATAAGTTGGTTTTGCGGATGCGAATATCCGCATTGATGTGCTGAGTGTAATAAATTCGTATTTCCGTAGCTGGCCTGTTCCTGGCTGAGGCCCACAACTTCTCCACGTCGAAAGTGACCCAAGTGACTAAACGCCTTGGGCATAGGAACCACAGTAAACGATCAACATTAGGCACTGAGGATGAATGCCGAAACCAACGGTTGAGCATACTGACTCGTGAACATCTTCGGTATGTCTATGAAATACTCCTTGGGGCTTTCTCGGGGATGAAAGTCATGTAGTGCCTTATCAAAGATACTGGTAGAGATAACCCTACGACAGTTAGGGCGTGTTAACGAGGCTTCTGCCATAAAAAGAGTCAATAGGCACAACCCTACCTATAACCAAGCTAGGTTTAGCAACCGTTGTATTGCCCCATCTCACCAAACCCTGGCGGGCTCGCAAACAAAAGCCGCTGGCACAGGATGTGAGACAAGACTCTGCGAAAGCATGCACATGACCATTGACGCCAGATGCATCGTCGTAGCAGAGTGGGTTCCATGTCTGCAGGTTGTGATAGAAATGCATTAGATTAAGGACAGTTGCAACGACCAAGAGGAGCCGGATGCTCTTTGTGGTCTCGTCTTGCGGCACTATTCGTACGAGAGGAGCTGAATACAACTCTACAACCTGTGGATCTTTGATATGAGGTGCGCTATGTGGGAGGCTACCAGGTAAATTGGTGGACGACTAAGCCCATCATTGATGAGCCGTGGGGCTTGCATTTGCTCGACGACATCGGCATGAAAATGACGAGCAGTGACGAGCCTAGCGATTATCACATCGGCATTAGAGTTTCTTCTTGGGAATCTTGGTTACGGCACATATGATGCGTCTGATCGATCGAGCTGACAATCCATTGCACACAAAGCCACCAAGTTCTCTTGAGCTAGTCAAAGAGATTGTGGTCACTGATAAGACTAGCAAGAGCTAGTTAGCAAGCAGGTGCAGTTTCGAAGTCCGACGCAAGCTCATGGCACACTGATACCATGTCCGGAACACGGGATTGCGGGTTCCGGCTTAACTAAGACAGAAGCTCCTGGCCGTTGTTGGTAGTGGTCTCATCAGATGCTTGGGATTGGTCAATAGCACCGAGGGCCGTTTCAACGGTCTCGCAGAACTCCGACGATGATACGGAGCCTTAACTGCTGTTTTATAGCCATCGATATGAACAATGGTTTGGAAAAGGGAAAGCCACAGATTGGGCCTACTAGCGCGTTCGCAGGGCCTCATGTAAAGCCATGTACTGCATAGTACACGACGCAGTACTTGCCCACCGCGCTCTAGTCAACGATAACGAATTGGACCATTGTCAAGCGCCGCCTGTCCCGCGGATGTCTTCCCACGCTGACCCGCGATGCCCCAATCCTTGAACCTTGCTCAGGTTCTACCCGTGCCCTGCCGGCCAGGAAGAAGCAAAAACAGAAAAAGCAAAGAGAAACGTCAGCTGTCAACGTTTGATGTGCAGTCGCGCCGCCCACGAAGTGACAGGCCATGCCCCGCCGCGGTATTTCGAAGATTGGCAGTAAGAATTGCGTAACGGGGTTTGAGGTCTTTTGAGTCTGACGTTCGCCTCGGCGTCATCACGGAAATGGGGGGACAACCAGCGCTACTGCACACTATTTCACTACATCAAGTGCCAGGCCCAGCGGACAGGCTCTGTAAGCCATTGGGCTCCTCCTTGGGCTCGCAAAATATGACAGATAACATCCCGCTGATTTGGATAGACCCGACAAGGCGGAATAGGGCCTGAAAACCGTCCGAAGGTACCGGAATAGATCGACGGCGATGCTGCTTATTCTGGGCTTTCAGTGAGCAGGGAAAATTGTCAGAAACCCTTAATTTCTAAGACAGAGATGTGACATGGCTGCATCTTCCAGGAAAAGATGGCTGAGACATGTCAGCTGGATGTGCCAGATAGGTGTCTCTGCTTTCCATTTACAGCCGCAGGAGGCTTATTCTGGCAGGTCTGGCGACGCGATAGGACAACTCCGTAAGTGACACTTATCAGTCAGGTCACCGGTGTTTCTCGCTCGCTGACCTCGGTGCTTTTCATCTCGGTACTCGCGAAGTCTTCGGCGCTACATGAAATCTATCAGGTAAAAAGGTAAAGATTGGCGTTCGCGCACACCCCTTCTCAGGTGAGCAAGGTGAATAACGAATCCTGGAACTGATAGGATTTCCGGTCCTGGCAGGCAGGCTGTCAGAACTCAGAAGAGTATATTCCGTACGGGTAAGCACGTCAAGGCCCCCGGAGGATCTTATTCCAAGCTCATTCGAGCCCTGCCCAACTAAGACCATACTGCAGTAGAAGTACTATGCTTTAGCACGCTTAGTTTCACCAGTAGGGCACCTTAGGGCGAACACTGGAGAACGTATCAGGTCCTTTCAATTTACGAAGGACTGCCTGTGCCGCTCTTGCCTCTTCATTGTCTTCAAAATGGCGAGACAAGTCGAGACAAGTTTCTGGTAGACTTTGATGGTCTCTCGTCCTCATGTGCGCGCAGTATATCTTGATCTAAGAGGAAGGATCATCTTTTACCAGAGATCTCTGCGACTGGTCAGCTGCTCCTGTACGAAAATGGTTTCAGAATGGCGTCCCAGATTCTCATAATCGTAACGCCCCCCGCACTTCTCGAGTAGGGGCTAGACCATTGTACTGTAGCCTTCACCCCACGGCCGCATAGACTTGTACCAGACTTCTACTTGAAAGTTGGCGTCGATCTAAGTCAACGTAAGCAAGCCAACGACCCAAGAAACACGATACGAAATTCGGCCCGTAGGCGATGTGGAAATTGCGTATGTTTGGCATGTCCGAAAGCGGTCTCGATAGCAAGCGACAATGGGGCCCCTGCCAGTCTGCATATGCCGTTAGCCATCACTAGACACCTTTTCACTTTGGGCAGTGCCTCGAGAGTGAATGATCCAACAAGGTGATAAGACGGTGGAGCATGCATTCCGTTGTCCGGGTCGTGATGGTGCACGGAGGGATCACCAACGGCCATCAGTACGCCACGCTGGGGTTTGCGTGATCGCTTGGAGGTATTCCAGGGTTAACCTCTCCCTCAGGGGTATATATCCGCGTACTATAGCTTATTCACAGGGACCCCTGAGAGAGGTCCCTAGCGAATGAGACGCAGTTCTCCGATGTTGTCCTGTGTGGCGTGGTGGATTCGAAAGCGGAAATCTGGTTCGTCCAAGAGGAGGGGCTTAGGAGGACGTGCGCAGATGGAACGTCCTAGGCTTCCCAATCTTCAGGCTTACGGATTTGATCAGACGGAAAAGGTCGATCTCCCAGGGCCACAGTTCACTCTGACCTGGGTAAGAGTCCTCGTCTAGAGCGCCACCGGGAAGATGAGAGACGGCAGAGAGATTTAGCCTGAGACCCTTATTAACAATCTGATAGAGTAGAATTATATCATTCAACGACATGTGATGTTTGCGATAAACAGTTTGATGCTATATAGAATGAGAATAGCTGTCAAACTGGCAAGCGCGGTTGACTTGGAATTACACAGCGGCACCGAGAAAGCCGGAGAGTTCCAATTGGACAATTCGTGCTGTACCTGCATATTCAGGGGTGTGCACAAGCTTGCAGGTTTTTGTGTAATAGAACTTGTGATATTGTTTGCGGAGAGCGTTCTGATGCGACACACACGGGTCGCCACCTCGGAGCGGCATCGTGCACACTGCCTTGAATATTATTAGTTCACTCATTAAGCCATCGATTGTATATTGGGTCGAAGGCGCGTTCGATCTCTTGAGAGTCATGTTTTGGTGGCGGTTCGAGAGACGAGATGGTGTCGGGGATCCAGTGTGCCGAAGTCACAGCTCTGGAGCTTTGGAGACAGCAAATGTCGCCAAATGACGACCCACTTGTTACTCGAGTCGTACAATATTCATGATTACGACAAAAACAGTTGCGCACCGAGATACAATCCCACTGCAGTGGTGTCTTGACAGTCGGAAGATTGTAGAAAGCGTCGTTCGTTAGACTGCTAAGTGCAGCACCACTACTGCAACCCGGGCAGAAATCTTCCGAGGCCTTCGAGAACAGGCTTAGAAGGAGTTAGCTAGCAGCTACGGGGGCGATTTGGTTGTGTGAGAACGCCGGCTGTTCTTTCCCTGTTCATCTGAGATTCTCCTTTATCTTGCTTAGTGTAGGGAGAGAGAGACAAAGTCAATGTTGGCTTCAGTCTCAGGACGATATAATGTGCATCAGTTTAGCCATTCGCTAATGCAGGTTCTGCGGAGTCAGCGAACACCTGGTCTGTGGTGGCGGCTCAATGGTGATGCGGTGTTCAACGTCAACTGTTTACTGAGAGGCAAACCCGCAACACCACGCCAGACCGGCTGGTTTCACGATGGCACTACCGGCATTGCTATGCAATGATGAAGACAATGCGTGTATGAAATGGATCTAGATGCGGCTGTGCCTGTAGATGAGCATGGAAATGGTGTGTACAATGGTGCAGTATTCATGCGTAGAAGAGATGGTGTGTCAATTCGTTGCCTCCAAAGAAGATCGTCGCGATAGTGTAGCAAGTAGTTGAAGCAAGGTTAGCGACACTCACCATGAACCTCTGGAGAAGTCCGTTGCGAGTGCGCCTCCCCTGGTGTGTCACTTCCCGCAGTTGCAGAAAATAGTACTCTAGAGTGGTCCTACAAGGGCTAGATGCTTTGAGTCTCGCCGAAATGATGGACAGCCTGCAGGTTAGCAGGGCGCGCACTAGGAGTCGCTCCCAGCCACTTCGTAAAGAGAAGCGATGGGAGTGGCTGGAGATAGGTCTTGCTGAGTCTCGCGATGATCAACTGACCCTCCATGCAAGGTTTAGGTCTTCGGCGGGCCTGCCAGTAGCGATTTCGCGCGTCTAGCAGTGCCTTAGAAGATTCTTTAGCAGGTTTTCAGAGGAAGAGGCGTCGAGCTACAGCATATACTAGTTTGGCGTGTTTCGACATTCATGTAAGAATGTTGGAGTCCCCACATGAGGCAGAATGTTTCGACTCCGTTTCAGATCGGATGAGAGCCAGCTAACTTTGATTGGTGCTGTCATCGGAGCACCGATACAGAATTGGCGAACGGCCTCCCGGGACCGCTCCGGGCTCCCCCTTGCAACCTAGGGCCGGGCAGGCATTCGGACTGGGCAGGCAGACCATGGCCCCTTGATTTGATCAAGAATACATTCCTAGTTCTCCACGTGCGTCCACGTTTTATCCCTGCAGGGGATCATCGCCATAGCTGAACACTATTTCACTCAGTTTGTCTCCTGCCATGTCAAGCCATGTGTTCGTAGGTCCAGGTCCCGTGAATCGCTCGGCCGAGCGTCATTGATCGGCCATCTTGGGATCTTCAAGTCGCCTTCCTCGTCGCCGATGTAGTGGCGCTGCGGATCGGTTGGTCAGTGGTCATTCCTTTGACACGAGACAATGATGCCCAACCAACGTGCTAAAACAATTTCAGCAACACCACTGCAGTTCAATGCGCAAGTGATGCAAAGTTGGCATGCATCTACACAGCGGGCCAAAGGAATAATTGATAGTCTGGATCGCCTGCCGTGCGTAAGAAAAATTTTCTGATCTGATGCGTCCCTTGATCGATGCAAATGCAAACAATGACAAGGGGGCCGAGGTCGTCAACCCCTCCAATTGAGTGTACTTCGAGCACTAGCAACCGTGCAAATCAAGATCGCCTCGTAGTAAAGTAGTGATCAGACGAGATACTGACTTCGCACCATCGTTGCTCAGACCGCTTGCGTTAGATAGACAGCAGTTACTGTACAAGCGAGAGCTGCGCATCTAGAACATATGAGGCTTGCCCCTTTGATCCTCATCGTTTCCCAAGACGTGCAAAGTATGTAATTTTCTTTCAAGGTAGCACAACTTTCCCAGTGAGCAAAGTGTTGGTGGTGGCAACGGCGAAGTGTTGCAGGTCAATTTTAGGCCCGTGCACCACTATAGGTGATGTTGATTAGCCCGCTGTCACAAGGTCGGTCCTGGTCAATTGGAGGAACTACACGGCTGGAGGGAGTTCATCAAGAGGAGGCAAAGTTTGGGCGGTAAGTCAGTGCTCTGCATCCGGATCCCCAGCTTCAGCAGCAGGATATGGGGAAGACATAGTACAGATCCAGCAATCCCTTGCGGCAGATCAAAGGCTTGGAGCAATAATGGCAGCCGATTATAGCTGCAAATCAGCCAACATGTACGTTAATGCTTGGGCCATGTTACACCCGTAGCCGTGCTCTTGAGGACCCTTTTGTACGATATCTGGGAACGGTCAGGTCAGTCTGGCCCGTCATGAGAGCCACCTTTGACAACGTGTCTGTCTGTGAGAAGCTGGACGCCTAGATAGCGTAGGCGGCCGATAGAGGACCATGAATGGATTTAGAAATCGGGGGGTTACTTCAGGGACGCAGGAGAACCAGAGTTGGACAATGAGAGGACGACGATGTCGAGACTGGAAAGCGGAATGCGGGGGTGGGGTAATTCGATGTCCCTTTGGTTGATCTCTTCCCGTGTCTCCTCGTCGACTCTGGCTGACGGAGGTTTGGTTTTGCCTTAGGGTTGTGTCAAGGATTGGGATCAAACAAGAAATTGTCGACGTTGCGTTAACAGAGGCGCGCTAAGACACGGCACGACAACCAGGGGCTGTGTCTGGATTTTTGCGGGGTGGAGGGAGATTTGGTCGTTTGTCTCCAACCCGCTACACGTCGAAATGTCGAACTCACGGCCTGAAAATGCGGGAGATCTCCATCGATTCCTTTTTTTCCCACGGCGTTCATCATCATCCCCAAGCTGGTGCCAGTGCCAATGAAATCCATGCCGTCTCTCTTACCGCCTACTGGCAAGATACCCGGGGTCGCGCTTCCCGCGTGGATCTGTTTAACCGATCGTCCATGCGGCCGGATATTCCGTGATCATGTTGTAAAGGCTTGAGTGTTTTTCAACGACTTCCTCGTTTTGACGTCTCTTGGCTCGTTCATCTATACCAAAGCTGCCCTAGTTATTCGGCGTCGACCGAGCTACTGCGAGGATATGACCAATTGGCGGCGCATGGTGACACAAAAGAAAATGTTGCTCCAACTCTAGCGCCTCTTTCTCTTGTAAGCTTGCATCATATCTTTCTGTCAGAGACGGCGCAGATTGCGCTGGCGTCGCAAGTCATGCACCATCTCCATCAATTACTGCAAACTAGGAGAGGACGCACTGCGCGACCGGCAGCTATTCAGCAAGTGTCGTCACATGGCGATGCCCTCTGATAGGACTGTCGGCTGGCGTGCCTACTTGCCTCTCTTGCCCACGGCAGACGACGATTAGCCTGCAGGGAGTGGGCGACACCCCTGGCCGCTCGTGTAGATGTGATGTAGTAGTAAGGCATTAGAAATCCATCCAAGAACCGCTCAACTGGTACAATCTGTACGACTGAGGCGAGTGAAATGTAGCTAGGCGGACCGGTGAGACACAAACCCCCGAGCCACATTAGACTAACTCAAAAAGCCTACAAGCCAGATCAAGGCGAGTCACCGCCGGATTAGGATATCGTGGCTGCGGTCGACAGACGAAGCGTCAGATGCGAGGAGGTCCCCTGCATGACTGCAGCGCTTCTGCGCACATATCCTGCTTGACACTCGGCACGAGCCATGAGGCTGTGTGCACGCGAACCTTCCTCTCGTCTCAAATTGCCGTTAAAAGGTATCGCAAAACCAAGCCGTCTTCGAGGAACACAAACAGCTAGATTCTGTACTCCCATTCAACCTGAACAATACTCAGCGTAATTTTGGAACCCTTGGTCACCAGCGATCCGCCAGCGATCCGCCAGTGGTCCACCGTTTAACGTAAAGCAGCCCCTGGCACGTTGCCGGACAGGGGTGCTAGCATGTTAGAAGGTACAGAACTAGAAAATGCTGTTGGGTAATTTGCATGAGCTTCCCCGCACACAGTTCACCAACCTTGTGTATTTGATAACATCTCTTTTGCATTAAAGCTGCGAAGGCGGGATCCATCCGCGGCCGGTCCTCCCCGGGATTGCCTACCCATGTAGCACTTGAAAAGGCTCGCAAATTTTGGCTTCGTCTTGGCACGTCTGCCAGGTTTGACGGCCTCGTGGGAAACTCTCCTTGTCTGGCTGGATGAAGCTTCTGACGAATCATTGAGAACCTCGGGTCACCACCAGCCCTGCGCGCACGGACAGTTGTGTTTAGAATCTAGTCCGCCTTCGATTTGTCTGTGACGAGAGAGAATTTTTTTTCCAGATGTAGATCACTGGAAGGTGACTGCTGAAGATTAGGTAGTAGAAGCCGGCGGCGAGGCGGACGGCATCACTGTGCTTTAGTAGACCAACACAGACCACAGGCGATCCTCGTCGTTATCGGCAGTCGTCCTTGTCTGCCACCTGCCATCCTTGATAGATGCTGAATCCTGCATCTGATGTTTGATGACGATCTTTCTGACTTCATTCCCGACCGGACCGTCTCGTCGGCCAATTTCCATGACGATGCAAATAGACCCTCGAGGACAGACCGCCACGAGCATCATCGGCTGCAACAGTTTTCTCGCTTCTGCAGATGTCTGCTCATGAAAGGATTTTGAGGCCGGTCGCAACTTTTCACGCTACGAGCCGTGTCTGCATCTTCCCCACATGAACTTGACACCCTTCTTTGACTATGCTGATACTGTAAAGGGGAAAAGTGAACGCTTTGTTAAGAGAGCATTGAGCTTGTTCAGCGCCCGTAGAGTTTTACTGGAGAATACCCCACATCGTATATCACCATCTAATGCCGTCGTTTTAATTACGACACCTACTTGCAGGTAAAGATTGCATGTCGAATGCGACTGCTTATGGCAGGTTGGCTGGAGATGGGCTACCATTCTGGCCCGTCCCATTATCATGTGTTCCCCCGCAAATCAAGTTGTACAGACAGACAACGCCATCTCACCCCATCTCGGTTTGCTTGTTCTAGTAGATTTCGACGATGTCACGACGGCTTCACACATACATATCTCGTAGGTGCCCGCCGTTGTTTGTAGGTAGGACGATCCTGTGCGGAGTGGGGAGATGCGGTGAGAAGCGAAATCCCGGCCGTGAGTGGCTGGAAATTTGCACGGCAAGGTTGGAGGAGTTGGGGCTAAGAGTAACAGCCTCTTCCCGTGTTCAAGGCCGAAGAACGCAATCCACTTCGTGCCGTCCCCGTTGCCGTATGGCAGCTCCCGGCCACAGGAACCTGCCACAACTCTGCGTTCGGCATTCGCGCCGTCCCGCACATGCTTCGTTCTCCTGCTTCCTGCTGCTGTCCTTGCTGCTGATGCTTGTCTCAACCTGCTGCGAAGCCCCTGATTCTTACGTTTTCTTCGCTAAGTTGAGCATCCGCTGCACCCCATATTCTTCCGTTTTTGACGGGTTGTTGACCTCTGCCGCGAGACTTTTCTTGATGCTGCCCCGCATGCTGGTTATGCACATACAACAAGATGGTGGTGTATCGCCAGAAGAAGAATTTAGATTGGGAGACCGAATATTGCAACTTTTTGGATTGGCAACCCCCATGACGGACTTTGCGCCACGGCTGTTGGCTGCAAGCCAAACCATTGATCAAGTCAATCTTGTTATGGGGCGGTAAACTGGAGTGATCATGTGTTCCACGATGAGACAAAGGCGTGTACGCTGCAGGAAAATGGTCTACCATGGCGGACGGGCGGCGTGCCGCGTCGCTCAGTAGACTGGCCCAGATCGGAGCTCCAAGCAAAGTCTGGGGAAATTTTCTTCAGCAGGCCAGGGGCACCTCATGATCTGCGGCCAAGCTGGGCTGGCGCCGGGTAGTCGTTTTGCTTTTTCCTTCTTGTCGATTACAGTACAGCGCTGTCTTTGTTCAACCGTCGGCGGCGAACGAAATGAGGTCATTTCGCCGCTGGTAGGAGTGGGAAAGGGGAATTGGATCGACCACAGGCTACGAGACCGTGGCGTGTCGATTACTTGCGATTTGGGCCCAAATGCAGTACATGGCAGGTTTATGCAAAGCGAACTAGCAAGCCTGCGGATGCATTCTCGGTGATTACACTGCACGCGCCCACAGCTTAAGAAGGGAAGGAAGGTAGGTGTCAGTAGTGCCTTCCGTGACCCCAACCGTACTGACACCCATCACACCTGCCCTTGGTACTGCCTTCCCTTACTGTGCAGTAGTGTTAGCGACTTCCACTTCAGTCTGGACTTCCATAGTGGAACCACAGCGCTGAGTGGGAAGGCTCGCTTCGGGTAACCGAAAAGCGCATAACGTTTGTTAATAATGACCAATACGCCAAGCGGGCGAGTCTAGGCAGTTCACTACACAGCGTAGAGTATCATTACCTAGACGCTAGATATGGTGCATAGGATAACGTTATGGGACTTGCCGGTCTGTGTCGAGGTCTTACTGGATGTACTCTTCTCAAAGGCCAGCTACTTGCCGCAGCTTTCGTTGGTTGCTGTGTAAGGTGTGTACAGTCCACAGATTACAGAGGCGGGCCATGCAACGGGGCGCCACACTAATGCCAGGCATTTTCAGGGTCTGGCCAATGCCATGCTCTCGTCATGCCGGCAAAGGAAAAGACGGCCACGCTGCTGAAAGAGACGAGTGCAAACGTGGAAGTGGTCCCCGTCCGTGGCTTCCTGCGTAGTAAGGCACTGGAGGTCCGCCGCCACGAGGGCCTCGCAAGGGGCTCCCGGTCGCCCTGCCGCCTAGTTGCGCCGTTCGTCTCAGTCATCGGGGCTCTCAATCCGGGTGGGTTCTGCTCCTCCTCGCTTCAAGGATTTTGAGGCTTTGACAGCTTCATGGAGCGGTGCGTTCTTTCCGCACCGAGTCCCGCCCCGATGCTAGCGGACGGACGGCGAAGGGGGGGAATCCATGGCTGCTGAGTCCCCCGAAGGAAGGATGGTCATGGTCACTCCTGATGCCCTCTCGAATGAATCCTTTGTCTTCCTCCCCGTTCGACCTCAAGAGAGCAGCTTGGCAGACAGACAACAAGCCAACTTTTTGGACGGCACGCACGTCAGAGGGCCCCAGCCTGGATGCACCTTGCACTTGCAGAATGGCGGAGAAGATGGAGGGTAGAGAGTTTGGAGACGGCGTGGTCTTCCCAATTCTTAGGAGAAGCGGCTGGTTGACACCAAACCGCGAAGAGGAAAGCCGCCAGGCAAGGCGTGGCCATTTACGAAGTCTAGGATCAGGAGTTTTACGTACTGCTAGCGAGCTTGATCCACTGCCCGTCTGGAACTCGCAGAATGGTCATGTAAGAGTTTACACGGGACTTAATCTTGCGACACGGGAAACCCACTGCATCATGGGCTTCATCGCCGTTGCCGGCAACGAGTGAGTGTCATGTTGTTGGCGAGGTCTGCAGGCAGATGGAGACTCTTAACATGGCCTGTCCTTGCCAAAAGCCCCGCCGTGGACCTCGATATCATCCCAGTGACACTCGGACGCCATCAACATCTGAAGCCCAGCCCAGCACGATAACAGACGGGAGTGGACCACAAGCTACGGTGGGCTATAGTGTAAGGTGAAGGGAGGCAGGTGCTAGGATGAGGTAGGTTTACGGATGATGCCGAGGTTTCTGCCGGAGATGTTCAAGGGTAAAACTGCTGGCTAACGGCAATCAATCAATATGGGCCTTTACAAGAGGGTGTTATGGCAGAGTTAGATGGTAGAAGTGGGGGGGGCCCTTGGTTATCACACCAACATTGAGCTCTAAAGTGGTGAAAATAGGTGGTGATGATCAGAGCGTGCACCTCCTTTTCTACAGGACACGACCTCGTCCCAGCGATGAAAGTGTGACAGCCGTTGATGACCAGAATTTGGTAGCGCGACTGTACTGGAGACACCTTCTCCTCACTGAGCCAGTGATGGATGGGCAGTTGAATCCAAAGTACGGAACAATTATTTATTACGAGACGGGTTGATAGGCAGGCCGATATATCCCACGCTGATAGTAGAGGCTTGTTATTGTGTCTCTCACACTTTCAAGAGACATGGCAATATAGCAAAAACGGGTTGCTTTAGCCCCGACATCCAATATGTGATGTGCAATATTGAAGTCGAAACTCGGGAGGCATCTCTGATGAGGGGTTACATCACCTTTGCCATCTGTTTCGTTTCTGAAATTGAGTTGGGTTTACCCAGCCCGACAAGAGTCCAAATCGAAAAGTGGTCGAGTCATCCTGGGCTTTGCGTGAACATCACCACGATAGACGTGATTTGCCTCCGGTCAGGCCCTGGTTGCTTTCCCTCCTGGCCTGAAGTTTCATCACATTAGCTAGTGCTGGGCCGAGTGTTTTATTCTGGACACAACATTAATTCTTGATGACCGTCTTCGATCGAGAGGATCATTGCGAAGGCCGTGTTCCTGTAGCCTATTTTCGCAGCTACTTGCTTGCCCGTGTAGAGTAAGACTCTGGTGGCTTGCATTTGGGGGACTGGGAGGCCACTTCCGGCTGTGAAGGAGGGTGAGGGGCTGCACCTGGGCTGGGTGGGTTTCGCTGAACCAGCCGGGTGGCCGCAGAAATAGGCACCATCAACCTTGCTGAACGCATTGATGGATGGATTCAATCACAACACACTGGCGACTCCTTGTAAGTAGGTACGTCCGGCATGTCCTAAACTAACAGTCTTTTCGCAGAAACGCCAATGAGGTAGAGACGTCTATCCTAGAGCAGAAGGCTATTCAGAAGCATCGGAGATGCAAAGATCTCGAGACACTCCACGTGTTGGATAGCTCGCCGGCTGCTGAAGCTATCCCTCTATTGTAGAAGCTCAATTGCTCCTCTCGCGGCTTGATGTCCTGGAGGGGCAATCGGGTGCTTCTTGTGGCTGCGACTACGAAGGCGTGTTGCTAGCAATTAGACTGAAGACGGCTAGTCGGCTTCAGAACCAGCTGCCTCTTGAAACATTTTGGGGTCCGCTGGCACCGGATTTGGTGAGGTGAGGTGAGAAGCGATGTGAAGAGGCGTTGCCAGACTCAGGGATCTTTTGTTGATTCGGAGGCTGGGGAAGATAACTCAGGTCTACCCTATACTGGAAAGAGTACCACCGTGTTTACTGACTGGCGTGACGACCTACGCTGCAAGCGATGTGCGCACAAAGTACCTCCCTCCCTCCGGTATTTGCAGAGAGGACTAGTCGAGCAAGGGTCTGCGACAACCGCTCGATAAGAGAGGAAGAAAAAAGCCGACGCGGGTCGGGGCACGCTGAGATGGATGTAACTCCGTGTGTACAGTACCGTACCATCGCGAGCCACAGCCCTTGTAAAGAGGCGTTTGTTCGTTTCCCACTGCACCGTCAAATAGCCAGACTCGAGCGAATGCTATAGAGTAGATTGTCCTCCCCCGTCCCTGCTTGCTGTTTCTGCCCCTCTTCATCACACCTCTTCCCACCTGAATTCTTGTTATATGTTATATCTTCTGCGGGGGAAAAGGAAACATGCTGCAAGGGTGCAACACAAGAGAGATAGGCAAGCTGGAGGACCCGGCAGCAGCAACTGCGTATGTTTGAGATGAAGCCCAATTGCGTTTCTTCCTCGCAGTAGTGACCTACGCAGATCTTCTTGTTGCTCTAGTCAAGCCTCCGCCATGTCTCTTAATATTTGTGGGCTTGCTCCAGTCTGCTGCAGGGACGAGCTGCTGCATCGGAGACTTCTTGCTCCTGGATCACGTCTTGTCAGACTGAAGGCAATTGCTGAGCAACACTGAGGAGCTCTGGCTCCGCCAACTCAGTCTAGTTCCACTGCAGGAAACCTTGGTAAACATAGATTTTGATGTAAAAGGGAATGGCTTCCTTGCTTTGCCATGCCATGCCATGCCAACTCTGGTTTGCCCCTCAAGCGACCTGGAGGTTGCTGAGGCAGAAACCCCCCCTGGCGGATTTGCGGCGAGAGCAACGAGCAGGTGTCGATGTCTGGCCCATGCCCTCCTCCACAGCTGCACGTTGCTGCACAGTCCCCCTGCACCTCGAGCACGCCTCTGCAGCTTCATCGTCTTCATTTCACTCGCTTTCATGTTCCGATTGCCCTCTGGCTTTCACGCGTCCCTCCTCGCCCTGGTCTAGTGCTTGGGGATGCTGCCGGCTACATATGCATCTCTGCTCGATAGACTAAATTTTGTCCAGGCTTGCTCGGAGACTTTCAAAGAGTTCCCCAAAGCCGTTGAAGTACCATTCATAGTAGTGCGTAGCGGCCCTCAATGGCACCCCGGTGGTGTGCGATGCTACAGTACAGGTACAAGTTGTTCTCCATGTAATACGGAGGATACACGCAGGCAGGCAAGGGCACCGCCGCAGCCAAAGTACTTACTCACTCCTCGCCTCGACTCAGGTGTTCATAGTAGACTGGTATTAAGAGAGAAGGGTACCTGCAAAACGGATCAACAGGACATTTATTAGTGGAGGGATCCAGTTCCAATGGAGCAGTGAATTCCAGAGACCTCTCCGTCGCTACCTGCAGCCGACAGTCCTTCTTAATGTTCGGATCGTCAACCGTAATGCCCCAAAAGTGAGCCCAGAGGCCACTAGTTGTCTTCTGCTGTCTCACTCTTTTCGCTTTTGTCAACGGCGGCGCGTCCACCACTCGATTTGCCGGCAGCGCAATACAAGCCACAACCTACTCACCATCCCGGCATCTGTCCGATTCGGAGCAGTTGCTGAGGACGAGAACATACTGTCGGTAAAAGGAGGGGAACAAGAGACAGAGAAAAAGGCAGAAGAAACAAGGGGGAGGCCAAAGGATACCTGGTCAGCGTCGCATTGAGCTGGGATTCCGGCGTACCCTGGGAGTACTGTACTGTACACACCATCATCAACAAATGCCTACCTACCCTTCCCTCCAGGTACTCACTCCCTACCCATTACCCAAGCACCTCCGAGTTGGATACTCAACCCCCCTGGCCCCTGACCTGACCTGGCTTGACCCTGACCCCCGGCCCTTGGCCATGGTGGGTCGCAGTACGTA
This sequence comes from Phaeoacremonium minimum UCRPA7, assembly GCF_000392275.1. Classification (NCBI taxonomy): domain Eukaryota; kingdom Fungi; phylum Ascomycota; class Sordariomycetes; order Togniniales; family Togniniaceae; genus Phaeoacremonium; species Phaeoacremonium minimum. Next base: position 328,218 of record NW_006920951.1, read on the forward strand.
CCTCGCCTGTCTCTGAAGAGCTCCTTTTAGTGCCCCCGCGATAGACCGGGGGCCCGGCAGGGGAACAGGGAGCCCATGCTTCCTCTCTGCAAGCCCCGTCGACTGTCAATTATTACCGTCTTTTCCTGTTCCTCTCGCTGGCGGGGCTACTAGACTAGACTAGAGTAGATGTAGAGTAGAATAGGATACTTTATTGGGGGGGCTCTATGCACTTGAGTGTGTATGTTCGTATGTATTGCATCCTATGTACCTCCCGGCCATGTACACACATATATATATTATGTAGTGCTGCCGCCCCTTCTCCTCACGACTTGCCTTGACTTGCCCTCATCGGGCAAGGGACGGGGTAAAAAGAGACCCATAATCAGTGAAAACGAGGCGACAGAGAAACAAGCACAGACATCCCTCCTGGGTCGGGGGTGCTTACCGTAAAGAAGCAGTTGTAGAGTGTGGGTAGTGTAGGTCAACTTTTGGGCTAGAGGGTTGACACCAGATGGATACCCAAAACTCTCCACCTCTTTCTTGGTGCTGGCTGCTCTTGCTGCTTGTTCCGGGCCCTCGTCCATGTTCATCATCCACCAGGGGATGTGGATGGTCCACTCGGTAATGGCTGCTGCTGCTCTCTCACAGTCTCTCTCATTCTAAGCCTGTCTCTCTCCCCCATGCCTACCGTCGTACTCGACTACAGTGAGGTAGTTCTCTATATGCACTAAGCGTCTGTCTGGTCTGCATACCTCCCTTCACCTTACCTCTCTTCGACGGGCTCTGCTGCTACGCTGCTCTACCGCACCTACATCACCCGGCAGGCCAGCAACCAGACAAAAAGGCAGACCGTACCTCATGGTCCTGCTCTCCCTCCTCCTCGAGTACTTACCTAGTGCATCTCCACGATCATCCTGGGCTCTTCCTTGGTGTTTCCCTCAGGTCCCTTCTGCCGCCTGCAGTGTTTCCTCCTCCAATTGACCCTCCTAACCCACTCAATTGCATATCCCACGGGCTCTTAGACCTCGACGTTACTCTCTCCCACATCCACCACACATCCCACATACGTCCCCGTCTATATTATATCTGCCCACCTGCATATACCGTCGTGGGGCTCCCTCTTGCTCTCTCTCAGACCATCAACTCGACGTCCACCCATAAAAACAGAACTCTGGGCTCGTGTGCCTCCTGCTCCCCGTCTGGTATCCCCTTTAGACTAAGTGCTGCCAAAGGGAGATAGAGTGTGTGTATGTGCGCAGACAGACCCTAGAAAGACCAAGCATCAAGAGCACCCAGCAGCACAAGAGGCAGGGCAGCTTGGAGTCCGTTACACACTCCCTCGACCTTATAGCTTTTATTTATATCGAGGCTATTCCCTTTGCAAAGGGCCTGTTGCGCACCGCCCAGCTCCGTCTAGGATCGCCACGCCCGCAGGAGCACAGTCTGGTCTTCGTTGATCTAATCAGTTTTCTGTAGCAGAACCTGGACCTGGCAGCCAGCGCTCGAGCGTTCTCTCCACCTCAACCACTGGACGGCCACTCAGACTGGCCCATACACGATCAAAAAAGGAGCCCAACGAGAAAGGGAAATAAGTCAGTTCGCCTGACTCTGTAGCCTGTAATACAGACAAGGTACTTACTCTTTCATTATCTCTTCCTCGACCCTCCGGGAAACCCACACACGGAGGAAAAGCACTGCCTTTGGTATATATCACCCTTTCCCATAAGTTCATAATATCCTCATCAAACGCCACTGGGCTCGTTTAATGCACACACGATAATCCAGTCCATTCTAGGAGATACCTCAACTTGTCACCTCTCTTCACCTTACCCCCCTTGTGTTTATACATAACCCAGGAGCACCCCCCTTCCCTTTCCTGGAGACTCCCGTACCTGTTCCTGCATCAGAGCCGGTTGTTTCTCCAACTTAACAACGGACTCTTCTTCCTTCTCGTTGTCGTCGTCGCCGTCGCCGTCGTTGTCATCATCATCTTCTTCTTCTTCTCTACTACGCCGTCTTCGTCTTGCCACGGCCTAGCGAGGTGTGTGTTGACTGACCATTCTTTTTCCTGAAGTGGTGACCTTGAGAAGAGCCGAAAAGCCGGGATCAACACTCTTGAAAAAGCGACAATACAGTGACTGACTGATATTACAAGACGGACTTTCTTGCTTTTTGCAGCGACCGTTGAGACAAGAGAGCGGCCTTGTTGCATCCCCACTTGGGTTTGCCATCCTCGTCCTTGCTTGCTTTTGAACCCTTCCCACCTGTCCACTGTGGGACCCGCGAGCTCTGTGCGCGCCGGAGTGAGATCCTGTAAGAAGCAGCAGTAGCAGCAGCAGCCTGGACTGTGAGAAAACACATAAAGCTCTGCCCACGGACGTTCCTCGCAGACCTTCGATCTCCCTCTCGCGCCTAGAGCAAAGAAGCGGGACACCAGCAACCCAAAACGTCCCATCTGCACAGCATTGCAGCGCTCACGAGACTCGACGATCTTGCAAAGCAGCAAGGCATCCTGTACTGTACTGTACTGTACTTTGCAGAGCAGTGCAGTCTGCCCGGTGGGCCCCGTTCTGCTCTTGGTCCCGGAAGCCTAACACACGCCGGTCCCTGGACTCTCAGACTTCGAAACGGAGGACAGCAGCCCAGCACAGTCGAAACGATCCGAACTAACCCGCGAATTCAATTTCGAAACCGCACCAGCGCCAGTTCAGCTTCTTTTCGGATTCTAGCTCGTGGCTTTGAGCTGCAGCCCAAAATACCCACCTCTCCTCGATTCCCCATTTTTACAACATCCTGACTGGAGTCTTGTGTTAGTGCTTGTGCGCTGAAGGTTCCTACTTCTCTGGTAAGTCAAGCCACTCGACTCATCCATCTCATATAGAAGCCGCCATCCTCCCCAGTCGTCATCGGCCCGCATTGAACTCACTTGGGCTCGTTACCTCCCATCCTTTCAGCCTCCTCGCTGACTCTCGTTACAAAGTTTCCCTTCACTTGAACTACCTTTCACCCGTAGGTAGGACCGGGGAGTCATCGACGCTGTAAGGCACTCCCTCCTTGCACAGACCTTGCCGTCGCCCTCATCGTCGCCCTCTCGCAACCCAAACCGGCCACTTAAGAATTCTTGCGCTGCGCGCTACAGCAATCATTCGAGTCCTTCGCCAGTGTGTCCTGATATCGGCTCTAATTCATTAAACCTGTGTGGGAGCGCCGGAACGTTATTCCCTGGATGCAGTTGTCGCGGATATCCACCTAGTCCGGTTGCATTGAAGGAGATCACGCTTGTGCAGCATTCCGAGCCAGGGTGGCTTGCACACCTTTCCCTCCTCGAACCAGTCTCCAAAGCATTGCCCCTGCTGCTCTCTGCACAACGCTGCCTGTCAGTCAGTAGTGCATAATTTTCAATTACCTTAGTTCCCATCCATCTGGACGTATAAAGACGTTGTGCACGCCACTATCCCGAACCCAAACACTCGAATAGTCGGTAGACTACCTCACGACTTTTATCCACGGAAATGGAACTGATGGAACTCGTGGAAAATGAGCCGACGGCTCGTCCCTTTCAGTGCGACTGGCAATCTTGCAACAAGGTATGTGCCATCCCAGAAATCAGCATATCACAATGGTGATATCTAGAGGCAAAGACCAGGCCACTAACCAGGTACGATGACAGAGCTTCAACCGCAAGTCTGACTTGCAACGACATTACCGCATACACACCAACGAGAGACCGTATTCATGCCAGACACCAGGATGCGGAAAGAGCTTCATTCAACGCAGTGCCTTGACGGTACACATCCGTACCCACACTGGCGAGAAGCCTCATCAATGCCAGCACATTGGTTGCGGCAAGCGATTCTCAGATGTATGTCTCATGTAGCAAGATGACTTGGAGATCATTGCTAACTCATACAGTCTTCCAGTCTTGCCCGTCATCGCCGCATTCATACCGGCAAACGCCCGTATAAATGCGCTCATAACGGGTGCCTTAAAAGGTAAGAGCCTTCCCAGTGGTTGCTAGAGCAGATATCCTAACCCATGCCTCAGTTTCTGCCGGAAGACAACTATGGTGAAGCACCAACGACGTTCTCACCAGCGTGGAATTCACTCATCCGAGTTGGATGACTGCACTTCAGAGTCAGGATCTGATGACTCTCCTTCCACGCCGAGGACGACTGCGATGCACTGGCCACCCCAGGGCGTAGTGAATCACCAGGGAATGCCGCAGGGCCATACGATTCACCGCGCGGCCTCTTTCGCTGACTTCGGTCAGCATATGCAGCAGTATAACATTCCCCAACAGTATGGTCATCGGCACAGTGTCTCCTCCGGTGGAGCCCATGAGTATCACGGCGGCCATCCAGTCCAGCAAGAGCATCCTGGCATGCAAATGCTTCATCGCACAGCTAGCATGCCCCAACATTCGTATTATGTGACTGAATCAGGTAATCCTGGAGTCGCTACGATGAACACGAATCCGATGCCACCTCAGTACCAGGTTCCCAGGCAGCAAGTTGAACGCCTTCCGCTAGATATCCCATATTCGGCACCAGGCCTAACAGCGTCCATCCAGAGCAGCCCGAGCAGTTTCTCGGCTGCCTCCGGAAGGAGTCCGTCAACCCAAGAAGGCTTCTACACTCATCAAGCGCCCCAGGCGGCCACCTACGCTCTTCACAATGCGTCTCCGGTTGAGCAACAGGCGCCTATGATGCAGTACCAGCAACAAATGCCGCAACAATACCCTCAGCAGATGCAGCAACCAATGGGCCAGCAACAAATGCCTCAACCTCAAGTCATGAAGATGGAGCCTCAGCAGCAAGCCCCGCCGCCTCCACCGCCTGAGCAATACCAACCAGCGCCCCCTCAACCTGAGGAGCAGTGGTACAACGGTGTGCCATACCAGCCACCTGTTGAGGTTGCCACCATTGGACAGATGCCAGCCTATGGTTCTGGTGTGTATGATCCTTGGGGCGGAGAAGTGAAGTTCGAGGACACTACCATCCAGATGCCCAGCGCTCGCATCGAAAACATGTAAAACGTACCGACTTTTGACGATTAACGACGCCATCCGATGTCGACATTTCCGGCTGTCTCCTTGACGCATATAATATCCTCTTTAGGTTGTTCCTTCGGCGACCTGTGTACCAAAATTCGTTCATATTCCCGGTGTTCATTCTTGTCTGCTTTTCGCCTGAATATTTCGTCGTTTTTTTTTTCCCAATCGCATCATACAAAAGATGAGATACCAAGGGCTTCACAGGACCAAACACATGTCGATCAACTGTATGATCGTATATACACTCATACCCCATGTTTCATACTGTCAGCGGGATACCAGAAAACATGGCGCTTCGAAAATGAATAGTGGCTAAGCTCATCGGCACTGCCCATGCACACGCAACAAAACCTTCCGAAATACACTCGAATTGCAACGAGCAGAGATCAGGTGCTTCGGCTGCGGTCGTTGCCTCGCCTGCTATTCCACGCATGGAATTGCTTTGTGCTGCCGTCTTCTTCCCCCCCGGCGCCACAATTCTCTGTCCCTCGTATCACACCCTCATTTGCACCCTTTATTCTCACTTTGAATACGCTGCATTTTCGAGTGTTGAGGATGTTCAGGTTTTTCGAAGCTTTCTTTTCCTTGCAAAACATATATCCGGCGGATTTTCGGTTCATCTCTCTGTTTTGACTACCCCATCTTTGCCCATTTCACGGTGGAGTTCGACGGCGGTGCGAAGGAGGCTGTCTGTTTTAATAATCCCTTTTTGATGTTCGTTTCCATAGGTGATTTGTTCCTGGGACGAGCCACATGTATCCATGACTATTCAGGCCAACGGCGTCGAGGGTGCCGATGAATTGACGACGATCGATTGGGACGGAGCATCCAACGGCGCCGAATTGGGGGAGGAAGGAAGAGCATTCCAAAGAGAAGAAAAGAAAAGAAAGGAACGTGTGCTCGGATGGAACAACTGGAGGATGGATTGGTGACGAGTGATCCAGCTTTGTTACGACGTCCTGAATGCTTGACGGCCCCAATCTGAATTTTACGACCGCACAAGACACTGTAAAGGCTCAGGAGGAGATGAAAAGAGAGAGGAAGAAACGGAGAGCAGTGTCCTTTTCAAGAGATAATGAGGATGAAAGGGGGATGAAATAAGAAAAGACGCGGGAAAGAGGAAGTGGAGAGCGACCGAGGATGAGGCAAAGAGGACGACACTCATTCTGTGTACCAATATATGAATCGATCGAACCTGACGCCTGGCAAGCATACCTTTTTATTCTTTTCCCTTTTGCTCATGATGTCTCTGTGGGAGTGCGAAGGATCGCCCTTCGGCCCAATATGTACCATTAGTATCATTAGTATTCAGTTGCTGTTGGTCTGGAAAATAGTTGCTGCAACTTTCGCTGCACCGGGAAATAAAATCCGTCAACCGTTACTCGACGATGTGCCTCATGCAACATGCAGGATCGCCTCTTCTTATGCAGCATGAGATGAGTGAATGAGACGCCAGTTTTGTTTAGCCGACATGGTGGGCATGCGAGTGATCGGAATCCGGGAAGATTGAGAAATTTACTGGAAAAACAGCCTCCGGCAGCCATACTCGGCCGACAGGGAAGAGAAGCCACAAGCTGAGGGAGCAGCAGTTAATTCGCAACCGGGCGATCAGCCGCACCAGTGAACTCACATAGGGTTTTCCGCCCCTCGGCAGCCGCATTGTTGGCTTGTAAGAGGCTGTAATTGGTCTCGGACTCGCTGAGATGTAGATGACGGTGCAAAACACTCATGCCTTTACCTCATAAAATTGTCAGGATGATTGCAAGACTGATTTGCTTCAATGCCGCCGTCCCGTAATACCGATAAGACTTCAAATGAGTCTGACCATTAGACATGGAGACAAATAGATGAGTTGCTGAATAAGTAAATCGAGAGACCTCATGGAAGCCATCGCCGCTTGGGCATGACAGCACTCTTATGCAGTTACTCATCCCTGTTCGGCGGCTAGCGAGGGCGGGGGTTGACCTTGAGAACTGGCGACAACAAAGTCATAAGGAAAAAGCCAGCATGCAGGTTCGGACGAAGAAAGGCAAACGCGATGCAGCTATAGATGCGAACTGACCGAAATATCGCAGGTGCAGCGTAGCGCCGGGATCGTTGCATTTGTGGGCTGTGCTCCTTGCTGCCATCTTTGCCAGCGCATTGTAACATGCCCTGTCCTGCCTCCCTTGTCCTGGAGTCTACCGGCCGCAACCACCGCCGATCCTTCCTTCTGACTTGTCTGCTTCGGTTTTGCGCTCGAAGTGCCATTGGCCCACTGAGGCAATCACAGGAACGTGGTATGGTTGCCCTGACTGAAGGGCGCCACATGTGCATCACCATGTGACAGGGCGTAACGCTTCTCAGCTGTCTCCCTTGTTGGCAGCCCTAGAGAACGAGGCGGGGATGTATGAAAAGAAGCTTCCATTCCATGCGTAGCAGGTCAAGGCTCCGCAGGACTCATCTATACGTCAAATGGCCGGGTCCAATGGGATGGGCCATGTCTCGTACTCAAACTGGAGTCAGCTTCGCCTAATGAGCGGTCAGCTATTGCATAATAATTAAAGAGGATTGCTGTAATTGTGTCGCAAAGCACCGACTTTAGTTCCTGTAGAAGGTTCGGAATTGCTTCACGTTGCTTAGTCGAGTCATCCCCAAGCTTATAATCCCAAACAAACCAAGTTATCTGAAATGATAAATACATCATTAACGGCCTTTACTTCTGTCTCAGACGCCGTTTTCTATATAAGTTCTGGTTGCGGGTTGAACTGATAACTGGTGAGAGCAGGCTGAGTGAGCACGTGATGGATCACGTGGATTAGCTCTGTCTGTTTTTTCGGCGGTGGAATCTGCCGGAATCGCAGCCAGTGACGGCTGAGAGCCGTCAACCTGGAAGTTCCGAATCGCCCGTTTCCCGCATCCGCTCTTAAACCATTGGGACACACCAGGCCGGCCATCAGGTGCTCATACGGACGACGAGAATGTCGACTACGAGCCAACGGAGACTTTAACTAGTCATCAATCAGCGCGTGTCGCCACTAGCCGGCTTTGACTGATGCCACAGCTCCGATCCGACTGACTAACCCGGCATCACTCACAGTCGCGAATATCTTATTCTCTTCTCATTCGAATCGATTCGTCACTGCACTCATTCCTTTTGTTACATTCCCACTTCCCCGTTCATTGTGACAAGTCCTCTGCAACCTTCTCCTCTACAGGAGAGGATTTCAGTCCAGGACGATGGCTTTCCAGAGTGCCTTGCTGCCGGTTCGTTACCTACCTTTTTGCCACCTGTAGGACTTGTTGAGTATAGTGGACTGACGAATGTCATCTTGCGCAGGACATAGCAGCAGCAACTACCGACTTGTGGCCATCGATAGCAAACACTCTCTTAGTGCCTTGGAGAAGCTCAAGCTCTTCCGGCCATGCGCCAGCTCCGCGCTCGAAGAAGACCGAACCCCAACACTTGTCGGAGAAGCCTTCACTGTTGCAACCAGTGAGTTGCTCTTGCGAGAGAACATGAACATCTAACTAACATATAAAAGCTACATTACGAGCCCCCAGTTCCCGAATTCATGCGAGCGGCCCCGATGTCGTCACTACGCGCAGGTTCTTTCATACCAAGAGCAGTCCCTGCTTCACAGGATATTCAAGCATCTATCGCAGGAATGTCACCGTTATTATTGGGCGCTGCCTCGAATCCCTTGGTACGCAAGGCTGCCGCTTCTGGCATGAGAAGTCGTCTGTTTTCGACGGCTGCGCCGCCGTCGAGACCTCTAAGGGAGATAAACCTTCCCGGCGGCTTTTCAATCTCCCCGCCTGCTGCCAGACATTCTCTCCTGCCAATGTCCCCTTTCCAGCCAATTCTGCCAACGGGAATGCTTCAGACGCTACGTGTAAACACGATGCGACCAACGATAATGCAGCGATCCAGCTTTAGTCTCGGAAGCCGGAATACAGCCCTGCTTGCTAGCCGAGAAGCTGCTGCGAATAGAAACCCCAGCAGTGCCAGTGCTCAAAATGCCTACTACCAGGCCCTTTTGAAGGCAAATATGCCTGCACTCGTCGTTGAGAGATATCAGTCAGGTCGATTTGCACGCAATGATGCAATTGACGAGGCTTATCACCGTGCATTACTGTCGATGAACAGCGGCGGTGATGTCGCAGCTACAGGAGCTGGTGAAAACAATCTTGCCAACCACCCAAGTGGATTAACCCCAACCCAACTCCAAGCCGTCAGCCAAGCACTCGCCGCGCAATCCAAGGGATCCAACATCGCAATAGCAAAGGGGACTCAAGGCACTGGTACAAAGGACGGCCCGATACATGTTGTCGTTGATGAATCCATTGGCGGGGTCTTCTTCCGCTGGATCAAGTTTGTCCTATGGTTCTGCCTCTTCACCTACCTAAGCTTGGTTGTTGTCACTATGATGATTGACGGTCTGAACACATTCAAACGGACTGGAGGTCGTCAAGACAGTGAGGTAAAACCCGAAAACCAAACAACGCGATTTTCCGATGTCCACGGCTGCGATGAGGCGAAGGAGGAGTTACAGGAGCTTGTCGAGTTCCTACGCAATCCTGACAAATTCTCAACTCTGGGAGGAAAATTGCCCAAAGGTATTTTACTAGTTGGACCTCCTGGAACCGGAAAGACCCTTCTCGCTCGAGCTGTCGCTGGGGAGGCTGGTGTTCCGTTCTTCTACATGTCTGGTAGTGAATTTGACGAGGTCTACGTTGGTGTTGGAGCCAAGCGTGTTCGAGATCTTTTTACCTCGGCAAAATCGAAGTCGCCCGCTATCATCTTCATTGATGAATTGGACGCCATAGGAGGCAGGCGAAACGCTCGAGATGCCGCATATGTCAAGCAAACACTCAACCAGCTGCTGACTGAACTTGATGGCTTCGAACAGAACAGTGGTGTCATCATCATTGCCGCTACCAATTTTCCGCAGCTCCTTGACAAGGCTTTGACACGACCTGGTCGTTTCGATCGCCACGTGCAAGTTGACCTTCCAGATGCTCGTGGCCGCCTAGCTATTCTCCAGCATCATGCTAAGAAGATCAAGATGGCAACGGGCATTGATCTTCAGGCCATCGCGCAGACAACCCCAGGCCTCTCAGGTGCTGAACTTGAAAACATTGTTAACCAGGCCGCTGTCCACGCAAGCAGGTCGAAGGCCGAATCCGTCACGGTGAAGGACTTTGACTGGGCTCGAGACAAGGTGCTGATGGGAGCTGAGCGAAGAAGCATGGTAATCTCGCCAAAGGAGAAAGAAATGACAGCTTATCACGAGGCTGGCCACGCCTTGGTCAGTTACTTCGCCAAGGTGCAACCCAGGAAACTTTACAAGGTCACCGTGCTACCGCGAGGTGGTAGTCTCGGTCATACATCCCAACTCCCCGACATGGACCGCTATTCTCAGAGTGCCCAGGACTTCTTGGCCATGATCGAAGTCTCCCTCGGAGGCAAGGTAGCTGAAGAGATCGTCTACGGCAGCGACATGGTGACATCCGGCGTCTCAAGTGTAAGATGCCCCCATCTTCATCACACGTCTTTTCACATGCTAATGAAAACAGGACCTGCAAAATGCAACCGCGATAGCGTATCAAATGGTTGCGGCGTTCGGAATGTCTTCGAAGCTCGGGCCCATGGAGTATCAACGGATGTATGAGCAACTCAGCTCAGAGACACGTGCCCAGGTTGAGTCTGAAGTACAAAGAACTCTCACAGAAGCATATGAGCGGACGAGGCAGCTTCTGCTTGCCCGACGTAAGGAATTGGATCTACTTGCGCATGCGCTTGTAGATTACGAGACTCTTGACAAGGGAGAGGTCGAGAAGGTTTTGCGTGGAGAAGATCTTCCTGACCGTGTCAAAGTGCCTCAAGGCCCGATGACTATCCCTCAGCTGCCAAACCCTCTTGAGGGCGGGTTATTACCCCCTGTTGGTGGGGACGGTGGAAATAATGGTCGTCCAGCTCCTCCTCCTCCTCCACCACCTCCTGGTGGACCTGCCGGCGGAATGGCCGTGTGATATTAAGGGATATAGTTAGGAGGTGTCAGTGTATAATGGGAAAAGAACGTGTACTAAGTACAGTGATGGATTGGCGAATAAGGCATGCTCCAACCATCTAACAAGCGGTCAACTCTTATGACTACATGGATAGTGAATATATCACTGTTGCGTGGGTTTTTTTGTTACAAATATTTCTCGTACTCCACTTTGCGCGTCTCGTCATCATCTTCCGAGGTCTCGATATACTTTAGGAGAACAATCCTCGCTATCACTCAACAGTCACAAAACTTCATGATTGAAATTAGGTTCAGGCTGCCTGCCATATGTCTCACACTTCTTGCCTGGCTGCGCAGTCTGCGTGTGTATGTTCTGCCAGCTAGCATGGAAATCAGACTCGAGTTTGGCTGTTAAATGTTTGTAGTTAAGACTACAACGACAACATCTTAAAGCCCTGGAGTATCTGAAAGAACCATGACCGTCAACTATTTGCATGGATTCGTCTTGTAGTCTACCCAGCCGCGTATTTTTATTTTACTTTTTATTTTTGGTCGGAAAAACCGTCCCCGTATTTAAATGTTTAAGGGGTGCTATGTCTCGCCTAGCGTTCCCCGCAATATGACGGCGCCTACCCCGAGCCCCAGCAGCTCTAAGGGCCACAGCGCTGGTAAGTTGCTGGTATTGGTGCTGGATCCGGACCTCGGCATCGAGGTTCGCATCTGGGGTCGCACTCCCTCATCCCTCTATTCTTGCTGACCTTACTCTTCAACAACGACATCCTCCATTAAAGCTACCATTACGGAGCCTGAATTCTTTGTGACATGGTCTAGTCTTCTGCATCGTATCTATTCAGTCTCCCATTTCAGCTCCAAGATGGCGGACAAGGCGAAGGAGCGGCTGCACGCTATCGGCAAACAGCTTGCACCTGCAACCGTCGAGGATGGCACATATGAGGGCATCCCACGCATAAAGCAGGTTGCTGCAGCATCCGGTGGCCCGCGAGTACAGGGCAAAGTAGTCATTATAACAGGTCTGTCTTTATCGTTTGCTTTTCGAGCGATTTGCTAACATCTCATGATCAAGGAGCCAACTCGCTCCTCGGCATTGGTCGAGCCTCGGCGCATCAGTTCGCCCAGAATGGCGCGAAGGCAGTGTACATTTGCGATTATGACGATGAGTATCTTGGCTTTCACGAACGTGAGATCAAGTCATTGTACCCGGACGTAAATGTGCACACGAGGAAGTTTGACGCTGCCGACGAGAAGGCGGTAAAGGCCGTGATAGACGACGCCGTCCAACAATATGGACGATTAGACGTCTTCTTCGCCAATGCCGGCATCATCGGCCCACACTCTGTATTCACAGACGTCGACGAGGAGGACTTCATGCAGGTCTTGAGAGTCAATACCCTCGGGTGAGTGAAATGCACTTCACTAGTCTCCGTAAACTGAGTGCTTTAGTGTCTTCCTGGCCGCGAAACATGCAGCGCCTGCGATGATGAAGACATCTGCCGAGAAAGAGAAGTCTGCTGGCAGCATCATCATGACTGCCTCTGTAGCGGGCATCCGATCTAATGCCGGCGCGACAGCTTACTCAGCTTCTAAGGCCGCTGTCATATCTATGGCTCAGACGATATCTTACCAGCTCGCGAACTCTAATGTTAGAGTCAACGCCATTTGCCCAGGCCTTATCGAGACTGGAATGACTGCGCCAGTATTTGAGGTTGCAAGGTCCCGGGGAACCGAGAAGAAGATCGGTCAGCTCAATCCCCTGAAGCGCGGCGGGCACGCCGACGAAATTGCACGAGTTGCACTTTTCCTAGGTAGCGACGAGAGTAGCTATGTAAACGGCCAGGCCTGGGCAATCGATGGAGGCTTAAGTGCTGGTCACCCATATGTGCAAGGCAGAATGGGATAGCAATATTGACGGTTTGGATTGATATGAGAGTTGCCAATCCGCATGTACTGTAAGATTTTTTTAGCAAGAGACATCGATATTCAATGAACCGCTAATAGTTATTAACACCGATGCTCTCAAGATCCTCATGTCAGCAGTAGGGGTTGCTGAAACACGCGACAGCGGCTAATTTGGGGAATTGCAGTTAATCGACAGGCCTAAGGAAGCCCCTTCTGGCTGCAGGTGCATCTCCGGGGTCTGTCTTGAGTTGTGTTGAAAGAGGCTAGAGCAAGAGCGATGATTGGCTGGCTAACCTCCACACAAAGCCATAGGAAGAGGTACAACAGCTTTGACGACAAAGCAATTGTGCGATTGAAGCCAACCATTCACCATGACTCTTTTCTTTGTGACGCTTTCGATTACTTTGTCTTCATTCACTCCTTGTACTCAGAGATGTTGTTGGATCCTGCCTTGGCGGACAACACGCCATATAAGTCTCTCCCAGACGTTGACTTGGCCATCGTGAGGTAACTCCTCTCTTCACAGTTCTTGAAGTGCGAATCTGTTAAGATGCTGAAACTAATCTCATTTCTTGTCACGGCAGCGCTGGTCTCTGCTGTGCCCTTTCGCCCTGTCGCTCGCCAGGGTAACGCTCTTTTCTCGAATAGCACCGCTGGAAGTAGCCTGCTCGTCAGTGGTCCTGGTTACATTACCGGTGTTTCATTTACCAGCAATGGCTCTTTTGAGATAACCTCAAATTATGGCGCGCCCGGAACTGTACCAAGCTGGCTACTCCCCAAGTCCCCGACCGAGTTCTATTCGGTGGACGAGAACAGCAACACTATAAGTCTGAATTTCCTGGATGAGCCCAAGAGGATTTTCACAACTGGCTCTGCCGGCCTGGTACACCTCGAGTATAATGCGGATCGAACCAGGATGCTTGGCGCCGCATACGGAAGCGCCAAGATTGACATCTTTGACATCACAGCCAGCAACGAGAGCTTCAGTCTCGTTGGATCGATAGCCTCCACGGACACCCCTGGTCCAGGGCAGACGGCAGGACATCCCCACCAAGTATTATTGGAGCCAAGCGGCCGGTTCTTTGTCGTCAACGATCTGGGCACCGACACGCTTCTCGTGCTTGATGGTGCGAGCAGCGACTTCTCCGTCGTCAACCACTTCCACGTGACGCCTGCTGGATGTGGGCCGCGGCACGGCGCCTTCTTCCCTCCTCCGGATAGGGGCTTCAGCCAGGCCAGCCACTACATGGTCGTCTGCGAGACGCTGAACCTCATCCTGCTGTACAAGCTCAACTACACCAAGACGTCGATCGACTTCACCCCAGTGCAGAATATTTCCACCTTTGGGGAGGCCTTCCCGCCTGCGAACGCTACCAGCGCTCGTGCCGGTGAGCTGCTTCTCGACCTCAACCTGCTCACGCGCCGGGCCGACGTCTACGTCACGAATCGCCTCACCGGCAACGATACAGACAGCATCTCGCACTTTGCGCTTGCCGGTTCGACCGATGGGCCGCTGAATCTGATGTTCTTGGACTCTGTGAGCTCCGGAGGGCTCCTCCCTCGCTCGATCGCCCTGGGCGGTGACAAAAGCACGCTGTTCGCTACAAACCAAGGCGGCAAGAGTGGCCTGGCTGCGTTTGCTCGCGACAAGCAGACGGGCGTGCTGAGCCCTGAGCCGCTTGCGAGCCTGGACAACAGCGAATTCAACGATGGCCAGGACGGGTTTGGGCCGCAGTTTGTCGTGAGTCTGCCTACAACTACGGGCGACTCTTCGAGTCCGACCAGTAAGACGATCTCAGCGTCAGCATGCTAGAGGAGTAGTTTAAGAGAAGGTCCACTTGAGCTATCGTTTTAGGCGTTCTGGATGTGCTATACCCCATAGATCAATGGAATATTCGCTTGTAAACAAGAGGCTTTATGTAGACTTCGCAGTACCACTTACTTCCTCACGGAACCATGCTTACGGTAATGTGCTCAGAACTCAAGCTGGAAATCCAATTCGCGTTGTGTATTGCTCGTGTGTGAAATGGTCAATAAGTACACGCCACATTCGATACAAGACTTTTCAAGTAAGAGATGTAAATCAAAAGCAGAATTAACCAGCTAACTATGGGCGCCTCCTCTCCACCCCTTCCCTTTCCGTAAAGTCAATATCGCAGTCAAATACTCTCTGCTCCATACTCCTTCTCGATGCGATCAATGCAAAAGATGTTGCAGCATAGCCTAATAGTCCGCCACATCATATTCCTTGTCCTTAGGATCCTTCTTCTCCTCCGGCACAACCGAGAAGTCCTCCACCTTGAGTTGGTAGACCTGCTGCTCCAAGACCGGAGGCGTGTCCGCCGGTCGAAAGTCGTTGCCCTTGATCTCAGTAGCCTCCCAGTGATAGCCATCCAGGTCCAAGAACTCAACGACGTGCTGGCCGCGCGGCTTCATGAAGCCCCACAGGGAGTTTCTCGCCGCCAATGCTTTCCTGGCAAACTCGATATTGGAAATTGTTGTCTTGAACTTGATATTGTGTTCACGGGGGAGCTCAGGTTCATCCTCCGCTGCATCCGCGAGGAGCTCCAGACGCATATTCTTCATTTGGACGATGGCCGACCTGTTGTCCGCAGACACGAGGGCCTTGGGGAGCGTCAAGACCTCACAAAGGAAGGCGGCAGAGCTGGCTGGGTCTTTGACGTTGAGCTCGACCGTGTGCATTGCGGTCCGAGAGCCCTCGTGTCCGAGGGGCTCGTCTACGACAGGCGCTATACACGGCCGCACCAGCGCATAGATTGAGTTTATGGCCGTCTTCATCTCCACATTCTCGACCGCCATGATATGCCTAGCGCTCATGGAGGCCTGGAGCTCCTGATCGACGAGATACTCCATGATAATAAGCGTTTGTTGCAAGGTAATAGATGTTGATTACACAAGTACCACCAGTGTAGCTGTTTGCTCGACCTTGTGTTGACTTGACATAATTAACAGGATTGACATCCAACACGGAGAAACTCAGACAGGGGTGAGAAGGGGGTTTATATATACTTTTCTGAATCTAGCCAAGTACTCACCAAACATTATGAAAGTACCACATGTCTTCATCTCATCTATAGTCCCAAGTCTAAGATAAAGGGATCTATGAATCACAACCGACGTCTCCAACGGACATCGCACACAGACACAGACTCATTACAAGCCCACCTCACCAGACGCCCGGGATGACCGCCCACTTGCTCTTGATCTTCTCCTCGCCGAACTTCTCTTGGTACCACTTCTTGCCGCGCACCGCCCGGGGCAGCATGGCCGCGACCTCGTTGACGACGAACATGCGCGCCGGCACGCAGCTGAGGCCGCAGGCGATCCAGAAGCCCGTCCACTCGACCCACTCGACAAAGTAGTGAGGGTACAGCATGTACTTGAAGAGGCCCGCCTCGGGGATCTGGTAGTGCTTCTTGATGCCCTCGCGCGATCCGCCGCCGTTCTCGCGCGCAATCTTGTCCTGGCGCAGCTCCTCGCGGCGGCGGATCTCGCGCAGCTCGTCGTCGTGGTAGTAGTTGGCCGCCAGCCCGAAGTAGAAGAGCCCCACGCCGATGGTGAACTGCAGCAGCGGCCACGGCGCGAGCTGGCGCTCCCAGGCCTCGGCGGTCGTGGGCCCGTACGCGGCCAGCCAGCTGCCGATGCAGGTGGCGTTGAAGACCTGGAAGACGGCGGCGAGGGCCCAGACGAGGACGTGGATGGGCGACATGGAGGGCTGGATCCAGGGGTAGACGACGGCGCGGTACGAGTAGTGGATGACCTGCATTGGACGCAAGCCACGCCCCGACCGGTTAGCAAACATGTGTACGGTGTTGGTGTGGTGGCCCGGCGCATCTATGGCAGGAGAACGCGCGGGGTCCGATCAGCAGGATTGGGTACTCACGAAGAGCCCCGCGAGGACCTTGTTCTGCCAGGGGAGGTCGGTGATACCGTGCTCCTTAGGAAGGGTGCTCATGATGTAGAGCAGGAGGGTGAAGCCGGGACACTCCATGGTCATCCAGCCAATGCGTCCGGGCAGGTTCAGTCTTCCCTCGACGGAGGTCTTGCCCATGCCATACCATGATATCAGCCATTGAACAGATGCGAACTGAGAAGAGTCAATGTTAGCGACGACTGCAAGTTGTAGGGTTTACCGGGTGTTCGGGACTGGAGCGCATACCAGGGGGTATAGCTGCCATAAGAAGAGAATGAAGTTGTAGTTCTCTTTGGTGGGCGGGACCCAATCCTGTATGAGAGCCATGCTGCCGTTGTAGCAGTTCGATGCGTCCCGAGTTCGAGCAACGAGCGACTGGGATCACAAGCGGCGCTTTGTCTATCTTCACAACGAGGCCTGCTAAGTTCAAGAGACGCAGAATGAGACTGAACGAGAGTCGTAAATTAGAATATGAGAAGACAATGAAGTGTGCGGCGGCGGCACAGAAAATTGGAGTGAGAGAAGCTATCCCACACCCACACACCGCTTGACCCGGAATGGATGATGTCAATACTAAGAGGCACCTGTCATCAGGCGACTTTAACGTTACCTGCTACCTGCTAGAAAATCTGTCAGGGCAGGGCACCAAGCCGGATACCGATTGACAGGCGCAGCCCAGCGGGTTCCACCACAGCCGTCCGCTTCCCGCTAATGGAACGGACTGAACCCCTGATACCCCGCGTGCTGTATTTTTCTTTGGTCGATGCGCTAGAGCGGCCATTTTCCGGGGGAGCTTCAATAGCCACTCATCCAACATTTTCTCCGACTGCATGCCCGGTCATCGTGCCAATCATCCGCAATGCCTCTGGAATGAACGCTGTCAGGGGTCGTCTAATACTAGGTACCTCGCCATTATCTCTCCACCCGGTAGGTTTAGGCGGCATATCATACAACTAATCTTATGGCGTCAAACTTCATCCACATATAATAATTGCTTGAGGTATAAGCGAATCTCAAAGGATTCGATCCATTTTGCTATCTCGCT
The DNA here is from genome assembly GCF_000392275.1 of Phaeoacremonium minimum UCRPA7. Lineage (NCBI taxonomy): Eukaryota > Fungi > Ascomycota > Sordariomycetes > Togniniales > Togniniaceae > Phaeoacremonium > Phaeoacremonium minimum. Next base: position 346,142 of record NW_006920951.1, read on the forward strand.
GGTGTCATAATATTACAAAGCCTATGTCCTATCTAATCCAAGGCGAAGCGCTGTCCGAACTCCTACCCATTCCATTGACGTTAGATTTACGCAAGAACCATGCTGCGATGTTCATGGAATCGTCTGCTCATTAACCCCCTTCCCTCTGATTCTCTTCGATTTTGGTCTACTTCAACTCTGACTCCAGACATTATGGTCAAAGACCAGAGCCGTGACCAAGATAAACTCCCGGAGTATCACGTGTAGCATCACCATTGCCTTCGAATTCGCCATTGTTCACACCGTTATCAGTGCTTTCAGTCGCCAACACGTTGCCGTCACCATCCTACATGACGACGCAGTCCTTGTCTCTGCCGCTTGACGAGTTACCAGCAGCGGCCGGCGATATACCCTGACGGAGGCCACCTCTTCCAAAGGTCGGAGATGCCGGTGGCGCCATGCCCGAGCTCTGTTGTAGTCTCGTCGACGATGCAGACGGTGTACTCGGCCCGGCCACAGGGCTAGCAGTACCGTGCGTCGCACCAGGGCTGCTGGCAGGATGGCTGGGATGACCGCTCGGCGGCACGTAGGCGGCTTGTTTGGAGGCCTGCTCGTACGATGGCGGGGCATCGTCCAAATCGTCATTCACCGGCCTGTTCGTTGTAGTATGTGGAGTGGCGGGCGGCACAAGCGGGCGAACTTGTTGCTGTGCCGGACGAACGGGGCCGCGACGGAGGTCAGGGCTCGGCCCTGCACCACCCCCACGACCACCACGCGTGCTAGTGCTAGAATTGGTTGTCGTCACAGAGATGGTGTTGCTCGAGCTGCGGCGTCCCGGTTCGGCGATAGGTCCACCACGGCCACGTCCTCTCTGGGCTGGTGGCCCGCCCCGACCTGCCTGTGCGGGCGGGCGGCCCTGTTGTTCGATGTACTGCTCTGAAAGGATACTCTCTCTTCGCCGCCGGGCCTGCTCAGCGCGGTGGCGTTCGTCCTCTTCTTCCTGGAGCTGAAGCGCAAGCGCTAGATCGCGATCTTCCTGCTCGTGCTTCGGAGACAGAGGCGGGTCATCGTGCGTAGAGTGTCGATGTCTCCCTCGGCCTTGAACCGTCGTCCAGTCCCCTTCGCGGCCGGTCGAGGCATTTTCATTTCTCGCAGCCGAAGGATGTGAACCTGAATCACCATGTTGATTGGCACCGCCGACCAGACGAAAATCACCCGAAAAGAACTCCGCGTGTTCGCCGTTCACGTCCACAAGTGATTCCCAAACCACTTCAGCATGAGATGCATAGCCAGCATCCGTTACGAGACCAAGAAGCTCGTGAGTCTGAGGGTGCCTGTATAAGGTGGAGAAATGGTCGTTGCGGAAAAGGATAGCAACCGACCCAGGTCTGGTTGCTTTTGTGATGACTTCTAGACCCCAAGGGGTAAGTTGGGTGGCCGAGATACTCAAGAAAGACTTGATTGTGAGGATATCTTGATATATGCCTTGCTCCTCCTCAGTCAGTCCTCGGTGAGATGAACTGCTAAGCTTTTCCTCGAGTTCTTCTTCTCTAAAAAGCAAGTTTTGGGCGTCTTCGTAGGAAGCAGCGCGCCTTTCAAACGCACCATATACAGCGTCTGATTTGGGAGGTATCCAGCCGTGTATTAGCGGTATGGAGAATGTTGCATAGAACTTCATCTCCCTGGTATCCTCGAAAGTGCCGGGTATCAGGTCTCCTCTTTCTGTGGGGTGTAGATGAACTAAAGAAGTTCGTTTGAAAGCCGTTATGACTTCTGGAGTCGGAATGAAGCGGGGATTGACGTTCATTCCGGTATGGAGACCCTTCAAAAATTCGTACAGCTCCAGGACATCCGGCAGAGGTACATCCGGGTTTGTGCGTCTCGGCGACATGAGCTCGTCTAAAACGGCATCGAGAAGAAGGTTGAGGCTGACTTGCTCTCTTGTCCTCAGGGTTTCAACCAATGCTGTGTCCTGCAAGTCGGCTGGCGTAGTCAAGGTGAGCGCGTTGACGAGGGCCATCAAGGGACACGGGCCGTTTGCATTTTGCACAAGTATCGGCGATGTTCGTGGGTTCTTAGCCGCAGTTACATCGTACCAATTGATGTTCTTGATCTGATACGTCTCATTCTTATCGGCCACGGGCCGCGGTGGCTGAGGCGGCGGCTGCCCTGCGGAGCTCCGGGGTGGTAGAGCTGGAGGGTTTTCCTCGGACTGTCGAGCTGGAGGTGCTTCCATTTCCGGAGCTTCTTCCGCATCAACGAAATTCTCCCATGTACTTTGCCTCGAGGGCACAGCTGGACCTGGTTCGCCATCGATCAAATTCCAGCCATCAACGGTTCCTTCGTTTGACATCGCTGGAATGGGAGGTGGCTTCATCGGCGCCTTGCCTTTATCCTGAGTGCCAAGATCATCCCAAGCGTGGGAATCCTCCAAGACCTCATCCTGCTCCGTTCCGACCGGGGGAAGAGGTGGAAGCGATGGTTTATGTGGCGGAGACTCGTCCCAAGCAGCCGATCCATCTTCGGAAGGCAAAGACATCAAAGCCGGTGATGTAGAGGCCGGGGCAGTAGAAGCGGCCCGAGAAGGCTCCTTTGAACCCCATACTTCTGGACCGGAGTCCTGGTCTGATGGGTTCGAGATGAATGGAGGGGTCGGAGCAGCTTTCTTCTGCTCGTCCAACGCTGGCTGCCATGGGTTGTTACTGCTGTCGTTTAGGCTCAATTGTGAGAAAGAGCCTGTAGGTGGAACGGGAGGTGTGTTGGTGGGCGCCGGCGGTATGGGGATAGCTTCGCGGCTGGCAGCTGGCGAGGGTTTCCGTTTGAATGGGTTTGTCTCCGTCCGAGAAACACCAGCACCAGCGCCAGGCCGCAGGGCTGCCGGTACGCTGTTCAAGTCCGTCCCCTGACCGTTCGGTGCGTTCGGGTGTAGGCGTGTCTCCTCTTCTCTCCAGGCACTCTCCTCCTCGTCCTCAAAGTTTGAGTATTGCCTGGGTCCTCCAGGTCTTAGTGAATCTGGAACATCCTGTGGAGCCAAGTGGCCGGGACCTTCACCCGGGAGCCTCCTTTGGATATCCGTACCATCGCCCCATCCTTGTTCAGCTCCTGCATCGGATTCGGAGGTCGACCATAGCTCCTGCCGAGCATCTTGCGTACTGGCCCGGTTCGTGGAATTGGGATCGACCGCGGCACCCTGAGGTAGCGGCTTGCGTGCAACCATCTTGGGGGGCTGACGTGTACCCGTAAGCGAATACTGAGCGATTGTATGGATCGGTTCAAAATCGAAAATGGTGCTTGATGTGGTCGAGATGCGTCGATGAAGATGGCGCACGTCGAACGGACAGTCGGCAGCTGAGCCGCCTTGGCCGACAGATATAAGTGTAACCTCGACAGCGGTGGCTTCTGTGTCAATAATGAGATTAGTGACTTGATCTGCTGAAATAATGAGCTTGCAGGAATATTGAAGCCATACAGGTCGACTTATGGATCTTGGACGGAGTGTCGAGATGAGAAAGTGGGTGTTGGCACATGCACGAGTGCACGAGCGAAGCTGGTGGCGGTGCGCTGAATTGGAGCAGTGCAGAGTGACGTCCCCAGCAGCCAGCCCGGGTAGTTGGCGGGGCTCCCTCTCTCGGTGTACCGGTAGCTGTACCTAGGTACCTATAGGTACTCCTCCGCCAGGGTAATAAATGTTAGTTCGGCAAGGGTGCTACTACCTCCTCAACAAGGGTTTACTATCTGTGTAGAAGTTGATAGACCTATGGTAATAAACAGAATATTTGAGAGCTTGATGAGTATTGTAACTCTTGACATTGAGTATCCTCACCCTTCAACAATTAACGTTTATTATCTTGGCGGAGGAGTAAAGGTATGGGGTGGCTCACTGACTGGGGAAAGCTACCCACTCTGCCACAACTGTGAACTAAACTAGGTAACTAAGCTGGAAGCTGTGACGCCACGCAAGTTTGAAGAAGACGAGAACCGAACCGAGTCCCAGGCAGCAGCTTTTTGTTCGACGTTTACTGCTAATTACTAACTGCCTCAAGTGAAGGCAGCTATTTACATACAGCTCGAAAGGACTGCATTCCTCTGAAGCACGCACCACGATGCGACACGATGTATCAATAGTCGGGTTGCATCCGCATGCAAGAGCAGCCACTCAGCGGCAAAGAAGCCGGGCAAGTCGTGGCCGAGTACGTGAGCGGGTCAGCCCGGCTTGCGCGTCACTCTGTTCGTCTTTGCCTCTTCAGTCACTCCAGGCCAGGAGTGCCAGGCCAGCCAGCCAGGACAGGGACCCCCAGGAACACCGCTGCACCAGCCACAGCTAATGGCCATGACGCAGCTGCTACCAGAGCCCCAGCTAATCAGGTAGGCCGCTGCTAGATAGTGCGGGTGTTACCCGCCTCGGCACCCCGGATGGTGGGAACTGGACTTCATGACTGCTTCTACAAGAAGAAGCACCAGATTCCACTCATTGACCGAAGATCTATAATTTGGTGGACTTAATGTTCAAGCGTGGCATTTAACTCTATCTGGTCTGGTCTCCCGTAAAATGCAAATAGGGGTATATTGCTGACGATGGATTGTAACTATAACTGCCGACTCACCACATGTTCAAGACCAAACCCCGTGCATCTTTTTTCTCCTGGTTTCGAGAGACCTCGGGAGCCGTGAACGCCATTAACCATGAATCGATTTCAGGATCGAACATGGTCTCGTCTACACAATGACAAGCTCCTCAGGCACCGCCGTCTCAATGATATTCTTGACGTAGGTCTCGAGAAAGTGCCACGGCTGAGACTGTACCATCCCTACAAAGCTATACTCGTTCGTCGTGCCGGTATGGCGTAAGAGGGCCGCGTTCATCGCCTTTCCGGCATCCTCCTCCACGCCGCAGACTACAACATCTCCAATCTCGAGGGTATTGTCCAGGCGCAACACGATCGCGCACGTGCCATTGTCCGTGAGCACGCTCGAGAAGGTCGTGAGCTCCTGGTCAAAGACGGTTTGTATCTCCTTTGGCCACGGCTGCTCCTCGTCCATTGCCTTGGCGAGAGCTTCCAGGAGTCCTTGACGGTATGCCTGGTCGCTGTGCAAGTCCGGCGCCACCTCATCTTGTGAGCAGTACTTTCCTGCCAGGTGGGCTTCTGCCAATTGTAGTGCCGTGGTCGTGTCCTTGAAGGCATCCGTGTTCTCATCATATGTCTGTAACAACAGTCGCTGGCTTTCATGGACCAGGGCCGAGTCTATAACTCCGCCCCGCAGGATATTCTTGGTTGTCAAAAGGAGCCACCTCTCTATGTATTCCATAAGTGGGAGATTGTGTCTATCTGCGGCTGACTGCAAATAATCCTGGAACTTTCTGAACTTATGATAAGGACCCTGACTTGGGTTTTTTTCATTGGGTTGACGCTCCATCCAAGGAGGGTATTCCGTGGGCATATGCACTTCAACACATCGCCCGATCTGCCTCCCCAGCACTTTCAACTTCCGACCGCACTCCGAGAACTTGACAAAGGTCGGGAATGAACTCGGTCCTATATCTACAATAGACGTAAAGTCCGGCACCCAAGAGGGTACCGAGGCACTACATCTTCGGCTCGCTGTTAAGATTGACAAGTTTCCGTTCGCCTCGATGATGAACTTGGTGTAGTTTCGGCAAACTTCCTCGAATGGTGTTTTGTAACTTGGTGCCAACGCAGCTGGGAGATCGCCCGCTGTGCAGAGACCGAGGATAGCATACAGGTAGTCGTGGCTAATTGAAGCGTTGAAGAACCCTATATTCTCCAAGGCACTTCGCAGGTGAGCGGCCATGACTTGGGGATCCGGGTGCATCATTTCGCGAGTGCCCATTTTCTTGGCATATCTCTGCCTTTGGGCCATCAGGATCAGGAACATGATGTGGTGTAGTCCTATCTTGGCCATAGGTCTGGGGTTGACGGTCCGAAACAGTCGCAGTAAGCTATCAGCATCGGTCCACGCGTATCCGGCGATGATTATCGGTGCCCTTTTCGCAAGCGCAACCTCTTGAATCACCCACTGCAATATAATATTAGCGATTTCTTACCAGAACAAGTATGCGCTCCTCTAGCGGATTAATGTAGACCAACTTTGCCAGTCTAGAATCCAGCCTTGCCTGTAAGGTGATAATTGTTTAACTTACCACTCTTCCGAACCACCGCCGTCGGAACAAAGAGTTGAACCCACGCTCTATAACAATCAGATCATTCCCATGGATTTCCGCAAACTTCTCTTGCGCAGCTCTCTTATCCATCGAAGCATGGATAGCGTTAGCCGCGTCTAAAGTACGTTGGATTGCGTAGTCACTGTCTGATGGATTCTCCTCAAGCCAGATATAGACATCTTCTGCGCGGCTGAAGATGGTGCCCATGCGAGGGACCTGATGCTGTTTCTCGTCGATGTCATTCTGATTCAGACACAGCGCATCTGCCCATACTCGAAAGCTCTGAGTGTCGACTCGGATCATTGTGTCCGCGCCCTTGTTGACACGAGACAAGTAGTCTCGCAACCGCCGTAGAGCAGCGGCGAGGCTTGTCTTGATACGGTGATCCCGGCCATTCAATTTCATCCATTCGTGGTCGTTTGATCCGCCCCAAGCATACGATAGGGCCACATACTTGACTTGATCGCCCGCAGCAACGTGTTCAAGCTCGCACTGAAGCGGTGTGTTCCAGTTGCCTGGCAAGATTTTGATCAGCCTGATCTCGCCTTCGCCAAGCGGCCGATATATTGATGGCTCCTGCTCAGGGATTGGGACAGCAGGCTCAACAGTGTCTTTCCTGCTTCTCAGACGGAGATGACTCCTCCAGAAATAGAGCAACTTTGGAAGCGTATATGGTTCCTCGCCAGGACCCTTGATCTGCCAGTGTCGGTTCTTTTGCTTGTTACGCAGTCTCGTGTAAAGTGAGAGATAGCGCTGAATCCTCTGTGTGTCAGAGGAGACCTGTGTCATACAGGTGGTTGCCATTGTGAGAAGCGCGCTCAGCAGCTCACTTGTGATATGCAATCATCAATAATTGTTTCGAGCTTTTCAAGTATACATGGAAGGTTAAGCTAAGGTTGTAGAGGTTATTCAAGTTGATTTGTCTCGAGCGTCTCCACTCGACTTGATATGGAATTCGACGCTCATAAATGCGGCGTTGCCCACAGCATGCTCTCCAGAAATAAGTACACAGAGAAAGATCAATACAGCGGAGGCCAACGATTTCCGCCTTGCGGTCGAATGAATGCGCAGGCGGCTATGCTGCGGCAAGGTTATGATTTTCCCATGGGGTCTCGGCCGTGCTGTCGCCCAGATCCCTACTCCTTGTTTCAAACCCGACCCCTACAAGGGCCGGGGATTGCAACCACAACCACTCTTCACTGTATACACGCTCTTCATTGTATACATTACTCGAGCCTTGTCGAGCCTAAGATGGAAATGTATTCAAATTCAACTTGATGCTATGTCCCAGCATTCCGCTCCAACGCCAGCTGTAATGAGATATCAAGGTACAAGAGGATGCCGTCATAAGCACACCGTCTATTAATTATCCAGGTCTTTCGGTGCCGAGGTCATCTATCGATCCTAACACCCATCTTCTCAAGCCTCCTACACGACGGCGTCTGGAATGAATTTGCCAGATCCATCTTCTCTGCGTCCTGGTAAAACCAGCCCTGTGCCTCCTGGTAGAGACGCTGCTTGTGCGAGATCTCATTCTCACACTCCGCCCGCAAGTGCCGCACGAGAACCACCTCTGCCGTCTTGTCTAATTGAGTGAGCTTGTATGCTGAATATGACTGGATGTCCTTGGGATCCACATAGTATTTCACTTTCACGCTGTAAGTCTCACGTTCTTGCGTGTATTTCCCTTCCGGCATGTCAAAGACCATCCGTGGACCGGCGGCGTCAGTTGTGCCGCCTGAAAACAGGGACGACAGCAGCGGGAAGATGAAGAGGATGAGGATGGGCAATAGTCCAAAAAGCGTGCTGGTAAGGCTCGAATCCTGCTGCTCTCCCTCACGCGGCCGTCTCCTGGGCCGGCCGCCGCCGAACTGGTGAACTCGGATGCCCGGGCCGCCGCCGAAGTTAAAGACGAACTGGGGGCCTGTATCGAAACCTGTAGATATGCATTAGCCTCGCCCGCCTCCTACGCCAGACGCAAAACCAAATCGTACCTCCAAAAGGACCGCCGCCGCCGCCAAAGAACCTCTGGAACATCTCCTCGGGACTCAATCCATCATCATCCCACATGCCCCCTCCCATACCCCCTCCACCCCCTCCTCCGCCGCCGCCCGCATTCCTCGCCGCGAAGCCACTGAACGGATTCTGCTGCTGCGCGCTCGCGAACCTGCTATCGGGATCCGTGCCGAAGCGGTCGAACTTGTCCCTCTTCTCCTTGTCGCCCAAGACGCTGAACGCGCGCGCCACCATCTTGAAGGCCTCGTCGGCGTGCTCGTGGCCGTTCTTGTCCGGGTGCGTCAGCAGCGACTGCTTGCGGTACGCCTTCTTGATCTCGGCGTCGGTGCACGTCTTCTTGACCTCCTCCAGCCCCAGGATGTCGTAGAAGGCCGTCGCCTTGCACCGCCGGATCCGCAGCACCGCCTGCTTCTGCTCCACCGTGTACTTGCGCTCCTGGTTGCCCTGGTTGTGCTCCCGGGCGCGCGCCGCGCCCGACGAGGCGTCGGCCCCCGAGGCGGATGCGCTCATTGTCCCGCGGCCGGCTTGTTGTTGTTGTTGATGCGGCCCTTGCGGTGCTTGTACGGTCGTGAGGTGTGTTGATTGGATGTCGGGGTGACAGGCGGTGATTAGCTAAATTGGAGGATTGACACACTGGAGAACTCGATGATTGGTGGCACCACGCAGAATGGAATGAGCGTCCAGGCCACTGCAAGATGAGTGCAAGTGCAATGTTGAGATGATGTGCTTCGTAGGGACAGCTGGTGATAGTTGCTAGGGTGGTCCGGGTGCACCAAACCTGGCTGCGGATTGATAAAGCGGGCTTGTGAAGGTGGAAGGTGGCTTTTTTCTTATTGGGGGGGGGGGCTTCGTCCCGTGGGTTCTGGCAGCTGCAAGCTATACTCCTCCGCCAGGTAATAAATGTTAGTTCAGCAAGGATACTACTACCTCCTCAACAAGGGTTTACTACCTATATAGAAGTTGATAGACCTATGGTAATAAACAGAATATTCGAGAGCTTGATGAGTATTATAACTCTTGACATTGAGTATTCTCACCCTTCAACAATTAACGTTTATTATCCTGGCGGAGGAGTATAGTATGCTTGGCGTATGGGACGATAATAGTACTTGGTAAACTGTTGTTCTCAATTCCCCATGTCATTACCGCCTCTTATCTTCGAGATGCCTCTTGTCGTCGTCTGGATAGGTATGTCTTAGTTTGAGCCTCTATAGAAGACTAATGCATTTTCTTGTCTATCCGAGACATCCTGCCCAGAGAGTCAAGTCCTCCCTTTGGCGATTGACAAGCCCATACCAGCAGCTTTGTGGTGTACGATAGCGGGCCACCCAGCTTAGTCATCGCTACATGGGTGATAGAAACATCACGTCACAGTGCTTCTGGTAGCATTTTCTGCCGTAAAAAAGTTCCCAAAGCTCTGGCCTGACAACTCTAAGAAGGGCATCATAGCCACAACCCAGCAATTGACCTGCTCCAGCGGTTTCCAATTCCAAGATGGCGTCCACCGAGCCCACCGCCGAGCCTTCAAGGTCTCTCATGTCCCGTCTCAACGGCTGGGGCCGTAAGTCTTCCCCGAAGCCCTCCCTGCCATCCATCTACCTTTCCTAGGTAGCACACGACCACCCACTAACACCCCCTACCCGGCACGCAGTATCATCCATGCCGCCCATGGGCCTCGCGACGCTCATCACGGCGCTGCACTTCCGCCCCTTCCAGGCGCTGCCCATGGCCTTCACGCCCGTGCTGCTCTTCTCCAGCTACCTCAACCTGGCCGGCTTCAAGATCGACAGCGCCGGCATCACCGCCGCCTGGAGCGGCATGTACGTGCTGCTGGCCCTGCGCCGCCGCCAGCCCTTCCGCCAGCGCTTCAGCGCCCGCGGCGTCATCCGGGGCGCGGCGATCGGGCTGGGCGGCGTGAACACCGTCGCGGGCGGCTGGGCGTACGCCTATGGCGATCGCGAGAGGGAGAAGGCCGAGCGCAAGGAGCGCAATCGCTGGGGGAACGAGAGCTGAGGGCTTCATGTGGGCTAGGAAGACTTGAATGGATATCGGAGCATGCAGATGTCAAGGTGATCTGGTGGATGACATCGGAAGGTACTGTACAATCAAGGAGTCATGGTGCATATTCAAGGTATACAAAAAGTAACGGGAGAATCTGTCAAGGACCTGTGTCAGGAGTCAGGGCCATGTGTATAATTCCAGCTCGCAGAGAGCAAGGCCGAACGGTGGACTCAAAGCAAGAAGAGCTTTTTATCCCTCTTGGTGTAAAAATATATCTACTATTCCGTACAAGTGACGAGAACAAAACCGATCCGAATGATTAATGACAAAAGAAAAAAAGCCGCCAGCCAGCCGCAAACAGAACGCCAGGAGACCTCTCAGCGCTTGATAGCCTCCGAATGTCTATCCAGACAATGCGATTATGCCAATGCAGTGTTTTCGCAGACCCAACGCCCTAGTCCAATCGTTCTTTGAGTCGAGTTGTTACATCTCCATGATGCAGCATAATTTGCAGTAATCATGCCAAGTGCCGATGCACCTAAGCATGATACGAGAAGTATGTGCGGAGGGGTAGTGATTATTGTAGAAGAAGCCAATCCATGAGAGCCCATTGGATGAGATGCACGGGTTCAGTTCATCGTCTCAGCCTCTTGCCTATTGTCCGGTGGTTGCCGAGCCTCTTCAATCTCCCTGCCGCTAACGAGCCAGATGACGAGGACAACAAATGTCAATAGAGTGGCTCGAAAGAAGTTGTGGACTCGAAAGTGGGCAGTTGGTCCCCTCGCCGCCAACACGCCAGTTAGGCTTGCCACCTGGAATTTTGTGATATACTCGATATCACACTCGCGGGCCTTGGGAGCAGCATATGTTCTATACTCTTCCAGAATAGTGGAAAGCTCCCAGCCAGCAATTTTCCGCACAGCAGCCACGACACAGCCGGTTCGATGCTGTATGCTTGTAAGAAGCTGCGAGACTAGAGCACATTTGAGCACAGTGAACATACCTTGCCATGATTGCAGTGAATAAGCAAGGGGTAGTTTTGCTTGTTCATGACAATGCTGAGAATTGCCTGCATGGTCTTCAAGGGGATCTCTTCCTTTTTGGTTCCTTTCATGTTGAAGATATGATGCCGGATGCCATTTGTTGTGATGAATGACTTGTAAGCATCAGGAAAGTCTTTGTGGACCAGGGTTCTATCCCATGATTAGCTCAGAGGAAACATCGCCAAAATGAACCCAGAGGCGGCAGGGTTACTTACACAATCGTCTTCAACTTCAGCCCTTGAATGAATTCGTAGTCCTCCGCCTTAGGGTAACTGCTCCGATACACTCCGGGGAGAACCAGTCCAAAGTTGTGGGGTCTGTGCAGGCCAGAAGGTGCAGCATGGAACCTGAGATCATGGTCAAGGCCATGGCTAAGGTTATTTGCAAACACCCGGTGGACATCCACAGCAGCGGATCCCTCTGAGCTCAGAGAGCTGCTGCTTGAGGTGTTTGTCGCAGTGCTTGTGTGGCTACTGGCAGAGACTGTTCTCTCCATATCGACAAGTGGAGTCGTGGCCGTCTCCACGACCTTGGGCTCTGTGGTGGTTGTAGCTGGTGCTGGCTCCATTTCGTCGCCGTCTTCCACGTACAGTCTAGTGCTCCTCCTGGACATAATTGCACTAGCAGACAAGAGTATACTGGTCAGTACCAGCTTCGTGATGAACTCTGCCAGCACGAAGTTCATCGAGAGAGTGTGTTTGCTTTCGGAGATGGGTCGGATGTGCTGGCGTGATGACACGGAAAACTTCGGCTTTATAGTGAAGAGTGAGGTGAATGTGTGGGTTTGAGAGCTTCAGAAGCGCGTAGTGCATGTAGTTAGAGGCACTTTTGTCTGGAGGGGGCACTTCTGAAGTAATGCTGGAAACTCGAGTTTGTGATGTTGAAAATGACCGACGATGCTGGCTGTTTGCGGGTGAAGCAGCAAGTCGAGTCGAGGCGAGGCGAGGCGAGGCGCACGCGAGCTTCCAGGGCTCCTCGATTACAGAGGATTAGAGCGCGACATGAGGGCGGTTTGGAGATCCATTGTGGCCGGAGTCTCGCGGTGAATCAACAGGGATGATATTATGGCGGTGGTGGTCGGAAGAGGAAGGAGAGTGTAGCCTTGGACGCGTGAAGAGCAAGACAGGACAAGACAAAGTCGTCGAGATGAGTCGGGACAGCCTCGGTGAGGAAAAAGGGAATAACGTGACGTGGGACTGCCCTGCTGTTGCTGCAAGCTGCCACTACTGCTACTGCAGAGACAAGGCGTGGGATGTGGGTGGGATGGAGATGGAGAAGAGAAATAAGAAACAACAAGGACCACCAACTGTGGGCGCAGCTGAGGCTCAAATATTTCCAGGGCTTTTTAGAAATCAGTTAGCGGTGTTGGTCATCGGAGAAAGGGAGATTCGCTGGCGATTGTGGGGGGATTTGGCGCTGTGCTGTGCGTGCTGTGCAGCCACACGTGTAAGTGTTTAAGTCCGTTGAAGACCACGGGCACGAGCACCGAGCACGCGTAAAGTGGTTCCCCAGTCTAGGGACCAAGGAATGTGTGGATTGACGATTACTATGCACGCTCGGAACGGTAGCCTCGGGAATCGAGCAGCCACCTAGGACAGTAGGACAGTAGGACAGTAGTACCTAGACTACAGTAATCCCGCAGATCATTCGCTTTGAAAGCTGAATGGGGAGCTTCGTTGCTTGGTAACTCTGCCCAGATGTGGAGGGTGGAATGGAAAAAAGTTTGTTAGACCAAGCCCAGGTAAGCCAGTGAAGCCAGCCAGTTGGATAAGATGGGAAAAGGGAACTTGTGCTGGTGCAGTCGGGCGGTTTGTGCTGGGATTAGCCGGAAACCTTGGTGTGCCTCGGTGTGCCTTGGTTTGGCCTGCATTTGCCTCTTCAATGACCTCAATTGACGATGAGTTTACCAAGTTAATCCAAGCGTCACCAAATACTGCTAACAGCCGCTTAACACGGCCAAGGTATGCTACCTAGGTACCGACCTAGATTCTCCTCCACCGTGCCCCAAACCTCGCTCGCGTGCACGCACACATGGCGTGTTCGGTTTGCAAGTTAGCGCCGATCAGCCGGTACGACAGGCGTTTCCCTCTAGATTCCGGCCAGCGGTGGCCTGTGGCCATTTTCCCATTCGGCCCTTGCCAGGAGGGTCCAGCCATCGTGCTAGATATCGGTCACTTCCGCCGCCTTCCGAGCAGCGAGATGCCGAACAGATCCAGTCACTCGACAGCGAGATCGAAGATCTCTTGTACTGTCTTCTCGTCCTTTCCTTCAAGAGACACATAACATAGAACACACAAGATATGATAGCCTCAAAAGCGGTCTAGATAATCCATAGGGGCACATAGCAGTCATGGGATTTGCGCCTCTGTGTGACTTGTTCCTGGCGGATCGCACTGGAAATAGAAACCCCAAGACGAAAATCCCAAGTGATAGACAGCTTTGCCGGCCCTGAAACACCGAAACGACTGCCCAGGCCCAAGCCCGCTGCGCGTCCCTTCCACCGATCTTCTACACCTCTGCCGGGGTAATATTTGTTAATTCTGAGTGGGAATCGCGACTTTTCAGACAAGGGAGTT